>NC_057806.1:589140106-589238413 GCF_018294505.1 Triticum aestivum | reverse complement strand
CTGGGCCCAAGCGGGCCGGAGCGGCGGACGGCGGCGGGAGGCCACGTGGCGGCGCACGACTGGTGCGGGGGCGGCGGTGCGGAGCGTCCGACGCGGGCGGACAATGTCCGGTGCGTCGGAAGGGAAATTAGGGTTTTCGGGGGAGAGGAAGATCCGGATTTCAGGGGGGTGCTTAAATAGGCATAGAGGGAGCTAGGAGAGTCCAAATGAGGAGCGGTTTTAGGGCACGCGATCGTGATCGAATGCTCTAGGTGATGGAGCAGAGTTAGGTGGGTTTTGGGCTAAATTGGAGGGGTGTTGGGCTGCAACACACACGAGGCCTTTTCGGTCCCTCGGTTAACCGTTGGAGTATCAAACGAAGTCCAAATGATACGAAACTTGACAGGCAGTCTACCGGTAGTAAACCAAGGCCGCTTGGCAAGTCTTGGTCCAATCCGGAAGTGTTTAATCCCCACACACGAAACAAAGCTAGAAATGACCACCGGAGGAGAACGAAGCGCTGGAATGCAAAACGGACAACGGGGAAAATGCTCGAATGCATGAGACGAACACGTATGCATATGCAATGCACATGATGACATGATATGAGATGCATGACAGCGACAACAACACACGGAGACAAAACCCGAACCCGAGGAAATAAATATAACTTAACGCCGGAAACGGCAAGAGTTGGAGTACAAATTGGGAAAGTTATATCCGGGGTGTTATATGAACCATCATGTAGAGCCTCCATGAAGAACTCCGGTCAAAGAAAGACTGATCAAACGAAAGGAAAGAGAAGTTGAAAACACAAGGTGAAGCCTTGCGATGATTTAGATGGAGCTTCGTGATGATATAATTGAGAGAGTTTGGAATTCTGGGAAGAAAAGATCAAACAATTGAAACCGAGATTTTGATGAGGCTCCGGAATAAGGAATTGAATTTAGTCGATGAAACGAGAATAAGAATTACATTATGCTTATCCTTCACCAATTAAATTGATGACAAGCAACGAATTTCATACACTTATTCTCGTAGAAAAAGGAATAAGATAGATATGGAGAAAACTTAAGACTGTCTATAATGAACCACCGGTAGGATTGTGACAACGGATAAATTGATATGATAACGAAGGAAGACAAGCATTGAACGAACCACTGGTAAGAATTGAAAATGGATGAAGAAAAGATAAAGAAACACCCGGAAGAATTTGAGTACGAACGAATATACTTGAGGGGATTTAGATACATGAGAACGAAGAGATCATGAACTGATTAGAGGATATTTGATCGATGCACCGGTAAGATTGGAGAATGATAACTGACAGCTGAGAATTAAATTGAATTAAATTGAAAAGAATCTTGAATTGCTCCGGATAGGTGAAAAGAATTCTGACAATCAAAAACAATTGTAAGAGGATGACAATCAAGCTAGAACCACGAATCTTGAGAGAACGGATAAGATATGGAGGTAAAACTCTTCTTCGGTCTTCAAATGTTGAGAATGACGATGAGAGACAACACCATGAATTGTTGAGACACTCCGGAATGAAGAATGGAAAGGTTGAGGCAACGGTGAAACGAATTTGAAAGATCTTGGAGAAATACATATGACTGATGATGAATCATTCTTCCGTCAAACTTTGAAAAGAATTTGATAGATAGTTCCGGGAAATAAGAAGAGTCAGGTAAGATCCTAGAAAAAGACCTATGGGTTAGGGCCCACTCAAAAGAAACACCGTTGAACGATTGCTTGAAAAGAGAGATTGCACCGGTTGAGTTAAAATGGCTTGAATGAGAAAACATCCTCAAAAGATCTTGAATGCATGAGAATAAACACTAGCATCTTCTGAGATATCTTCAGCCCTCCCGAACAAATGAATAGCGAGAAGAGGATAGTTGAGAGGTGCACTAGCATGAGAAAGCATTGAAACAAGGAAAGGATATGATCGACAAAGTTTGAATTGAATCCACCGGAGAAGAAAAAAAATGAAGTATGATGAACTTGCGGAGCATCTTCACGAGAACCACCGGGTAAGAACATTGACGGGAAAGAATGGAGAGGTTTCACAAGAATAAAATGGATACTTGATTAAGAAATCTGAGTCCTTGAAGAAAAAGGATGGGAGGGCGGGAAAACAAAGACAACTTGGGGGCGGATGAAACGAGCACCGTTGAGAGAACTTAGAATTGAACTTGGAGGTGTTTAAATGATCGGATCCACTTGAAGAGAAAACACGCCGGTTGAAAAGGACTGACATGACAGACTTGATGATCGAGAAGGATTAGTATTCACATCGGAGTATGATAACACCGCTCAGGGAAGGTATGGGAGCAACACTTGACATCGAAGCAACTCGAATACCACAACTCAAAACAAAACAAAGGGTTGGCTTGCAGAATAAGCCGTAACAAACATATGATAGAGATTTCTTCCGAAGTTTTCGTGGTGGGGCCTACACGGGCTCGATCGTACAACACCATCATGTACAAGGCAGTGCAGAAGACATACGAAGCGTCCCCGAGTCGGCATAGCCAAGGACTCTTTAAGACACAACGAGACCACTGTAAAACCAACCGTGGATAGGCATACCACTAGATGTCGAACCCCAATTTCATATCATACATCTGTTGGAAAGATATCCTAAGACCTACTTGAATTCCTACTTATAAACACCCGAAACTTTCCAGTTATGCAATCAGGTGTTGGGGATACAGGGGAAGCATAATATCTCACCCAAAACTAGCAAATCCTACATCCAGCTATATCCATCGTTCAACACATAACAAAGAAACCTTCAGAAATCGTTTACCTCAACCTTCAAAAAGCATCCGTTATACGAGTTATGGCAATACTCTAGAACTCCCTCCCCAGTACTAGGTGGCGTTGAGGTTATCTCCCAACAACTGCATAAAAGATATTTTCAATGTCGGCGAAACTCGGGTATTCCAGAACAGCAACGATAAAATTGTGACGACAACACCTTGGAGCTCAACTCCCCGGGACACTGCCACAACCCCTAAATGTCAGGAGGCACCAAGAACAATGTTCTCGTCACAAATCCATCGGAATGATTCCAAGATACCCGCGTGATCCTAAATTTTTTTTAGTGAAATTTGAGAAGAGAAGAGTCAAAACTCTACTTTAGGATGCCTCACCAGAGCGACGAAGGGACTGAGGAGTAAAAAGAATTCCTACTCTCCGATATATATTATCCTAAATGACTCAAAACATTTTCTAGACTCAACAACGCCAACAATTCGATCAAGCAGGGGGCTCCTAAGTCGAGGAAGGCTCTGATTACCAACTTGTAACGCCCTCAATGCGGCTATATCTCCCACGTGTCGAAGAACGACTTAGAGGCATAACCGCATTGAAAGCAATGTCGCAAGTGAGGTAATCTTCACACAACCCATGTAATGCATAAGGGAGAAAGATACATAGTTGGCTTACAATCTCCACTTCACACAATACATGAATAAAGCACTACATCATCCAGATACAAACAAGGTCCGACTACGGAACGAAAATAAAAAGAAGACTACCCCAAATGCTACACAGATCCCTGATCGACCCCAACTGGGCTCCACTACTGATCAACTAGAACAAAACAACACAATGGACAAGATCTTCATCGAGCTCCTCCTTGAGCTTGGTTGCGCCACCTGCTCGGTAACATCAGCACCTGCAAACTGGTTTTGGAAGTATTTGTGAGTCACGGGGACTCAGCAATGTCACACCCTCACGATCAAGACTATTTAAGCTTATAGGTAGGGTAAAAGATATGAGGTGGAGCTACAGCAAGCGACTAGCATATGTGGTGGCTAACTTACGCAAAAGAGAGCGAGAAGAGAACGCAAAGCACGATCGATGAACTATGATCAATAAGTGATCCTAGAACAACCTACGTCAAACATTACTCCAACACCGTGTTCACTTGCCGGACCCCGCCGAGAAGAGACAATCACAGCTACACACGTGGTTGATGCGTTTTATTTAAGTTAGGGTTTAGGTTTTCTACAACCGTACATTAACAAATTCCCATCTGCCCATAACCGCGGGCACGGCTTTCGTAAGTTCAATCCCTGCAGGGGTGTCCCAACTTAGCCCATCACAAGCTCTCACGGTCAACGAAGGATATTCCTTCTCCCAAGACAATCCGATCAGACTCGGCATCCCGGTTACAAGACATCTCGGCAATGGTAAAACAAGTCCAGCAAAGCCGCCCGATGCGCCGACATCCTGATGGGAGCTGCACATATCTCGTTCTCAGGGCAACACCGGATAGGTCAAGCTACGAGTAAAACCAGCCCTCAAGTTTCCCCGAGGTGGCCCCGAAGGCTGCCCATTTCGGACTAACACTTAGACAAGCACTGGCCCAGGGGGGGGTTAAAATAAAGATGACCCTTGGGTTGGCCGACCCAAGGGAGGGGGTAATAGGTTGGTAGTGCAAATGGTAAAATCAAGGTTGGGCCTTGCTAGAGGAGTTTTATTCAAAGCAAACTGTCAAGGGGTTCCCATTATAACCCGACCGTGTAAGGAACGCAAAATCCGGGAACATAATACCGATATGACGGAAACTAGGGCGGCAAGAGTGGAACAAAACACCAGGCATAAGGCCGAGCCTTCCACCCTTTACCAAGTATATAGATGCATTAATTAAATAAGAGATATTGTGATATCCCAACAAAATATCCATGTTCCAACAAGGAACAAACTCCAATCTTCACCTGCAAGTAACAACGCTATAAGAGGGGCTGAGCAAAGCGGTAACATAGCCAAACAATGGTTTGCTAGGACAAGGTGGGTTAGAGGCTTGGCTTAACAATATGGGAGGCATGATAAGCAAGTGGTAGGTATCACAACATAGGCATAGCAAAAGAGCGAGCATCTAGCAAGCAAAGATAGAAGTGATTTCGAGGGTATGGCCATCTTGCCTGAAAAGTTCTCAGAGTTGCCTTGATCCTCGTAATCATACTCAACGGGCTCCTCGATCACGTACTCGTCTCGCGGCTCTACCCAAAACAAGACGACAAGCAAAAGGGAACACAATCAACCACGTGCAATGCTCAAGCAACATGATGCAAACATGGTATGATATGCGGGATCCGATATGTGATGCATATGCATGATTTGGAAAGGAATGATTGAACCTGGCCTCAACTTGGAAATCCAAGAGTGCCACTAGAAAGGAGAGGTGATTTTGGTCGAAATCGATATAAAGATCACCGGAATCGGATGCATGGTTTGGAAATGGCAAGCAAAACAAATATGGCACCGGTCTAGATAATCGGCACGAGACCATCTAAATGCACCAAGAACAACATGCTAAAGCACTCTAGCATAGCAACAAAATACATGGCAGGGATCCACTCAAGATGCTTGACAAAAGATTAACACTAAGCTACGGCTAATTCACTCAATAGCAGGTTCAAACAAGCATGGCAAAAGTGCAAAAGATTACGGGTTTCAGACTTAGTGAAGTTAACAGCAAGTCAGGAATTATCATCAGGAAGCAATGTTTAGAGCACGATGACTACATGCTACAGGATCATGTCATGGCAAGGCAAGGTATGGCATGAAGGTACTCAAAGCATACAACAAAATTCCCTTAGTGACCATGAGCCAAAAGGGATCAGAAAATACAATTGCAAGCACGCGAACATAGCAAATATCGATAACAGATTCAGACTTAGCAGAAAACTGGAACATGGCAAAACAGATATCAAGTAGGCATGTTTACGAGCTCGATGCACTCACCACAAGGCAAGGCATGATAATCTAAGCATACACCCAGCAAGTAGACATAGCATAGAAGCTAGACATGGCAAGAACAACAACATAGCATGCACAGATCAACAACAACAAGCTTGGCAGAATCGCTAAACATGTTAACAATCTGCCAGGACCATTTTATAGCAAAAGTAGAGCTCGATTGACTCAAGCTAGGGTCCTCCATAATTGCAAACAAAGACATGGATGGATAGATCACAACATTATCTACAAAACATCCTTACTGATCATGCTCAAAAGAGGCATGGATCACTAGGAAACAACATGAACATATGGCATAAAAATTACAGCAGGACAAGGACTTGGTGAAATTCTAAGTCCTTGAAATCAGCATCATTGAGTAAGCTACTTTGCACGCTTGTGCTAGTCACCACAGAGATCACAAAAATACATGGCATACACCCCTGTAAATATGGCATGGCATACTTCAAAACACATGTAGAGCTCAGGATCACATCATGCACACATTAATCATGGCAAAAATGACAAAAATGCAAATGCTGAAACATATTTGAAACTATCATCACATAGCCCTCTTCCAACAGCATTTCGGGCATCAAGATGAGCTCAAATGAAAATGATGCAATGAGATGAAATGATGTACTCGTCGAGGCGAACATTTTGATATGCTACACGCCCGAAACGGAGCCACGATGATGAAGTTATGATGCGATGAATATGCTCAAAAAATACTGAAATCTGGGGGACTTAGCAGAATATCACATGAGCGCGGGATCACTAAAAGACGCTCAGGGCGAGGTTTAGGCGGGTGCTCACCTAGCGGGCCTGGCCCAGGAAGTGGAGGAGGTAGGCTGGCCTTGGATCTGGGCCTGGCGGAGATGGGCCGACCCACGAGGCATGATGGGTCGGGGCGCTGGGCGTCGTCGTCCTCGCGCACCAGGAAACGGGTGCGGCGGTGCCTGAACTCCGGCTAGGTGGCACGCCGGCGAGCGGGGCGGGTGGATCCGGGTGTGGCACCCTCGGATCCGGCAACAGCGGGAGGCGGCGGCTCGGGCCTCGGTTGGCGCGTGCGGCTTGGCAGAGGCCGATCCGGTCAACGGCGCCGGTGGAGGTGGGACTTGGCGTCGAGGCAGAGGAGGTCCGGCGGGGCGCTGCTCCGGCGAAGGTTGCAGGAGGCAGCGAAGGCCGACAACGGAGGAGCGGCATGCAGCGGCGAAGACACGCGGCGCGGAAGCCGAGACGAAGTCCGGCGAGGCCATGGCGGCGTCCTGTGATGCGCCGGCAAGGTGGCGTGAAGATCCGGCGACGCTCTGGTGATGCTCCGGCGCGGGTGGAACCGGCAGACGAGCGGCGCGGCGGCTCAAGCAGATCGGGCCTGATGCGGCCAGCGGCAGGCTCGCGATGGGCTCGGCGGGCCCGTGCGTGGTGGATGGCGTGGGGAGGACAGGTGGCGGCCCCTGATTGGACTGGAGTGGCGGCGACGGTGACGTGGCGGCCTCTGATTGGCCGGGCGACGTGGCGGTGGTGGTGGACGCGTCCGGCGACGGGCGGACATGTCCGGCGGCATGGAGGAAGTTGGATCTAGGGTTTTGTCCGTGAATATTTCGGGGGAGGCCACATATTTGTAGGTAGAGGGAGCTAGGAGTACCCAAATGAGGTGCGGTTTTCGGCCACGTGATCGTGATCGAACGGCCTAGATGATGGAGAGATCTTAGGTGGGGTTTGGACTACTTTGGAGGGGTGTTGGGCTGCAACACACACGAGGCCTTTTTGGTCCCTCGGTTAACCGATGGAGTATCAAACGAAGTCCAAATGGCACGAAACTTGACAGGCGGTCTACCGGTAGTAAACCAAGGACACTTGGCAAGTCTCGGTCCAAACCGAAAACATTTAACACCCGCACACGAAAAGAGGTAGAAATGGACACCGGATGACATAGGAGCGCCGGACTGCAAAACGGACAACGGGGAAAATGCTCGGATGCATGAGACCAACATGTATGCAAATGCGATGCACATGATGACATGATATGAGATGCATGACACGCAAGCAATGACTAGGCAACAACAGCGAATAACTAGAGGACACCTGGCACATTGGTCTCGGGGTGTTACAACACTCCACCACTACGAGAGGATCTCGTCCCGAGATCTAGAATGGCACCGGAGGAAAAATGGAAGAGAAAGAGGAGAGGTAAAGCTAAGTTGCTTCTTTGACAAACGAGTGAAACCACGAACCTTGAGAGGTTGAACAACTTGAAAGAAAGGATACAACAGAGATGAACAAAGTTGAAAACACTCCGTTATAAAAAGAGGAACAAGGAAGAACAACTTCGGGCAGCACTCCGATTGAAAAGAAAAGGAATTGAACATGAACTTGACAAGATGAGAAGATACTTGATGAAATCAACAACACAGTGCTTCCGAAACTATTGAAAGAAAGGCACAATGGGTAAGAAATATTTCAGAAAGCACTCTGGTTGAAAAGAGATTCAAGGATTGATAAGGTGAAAAGAACTTGAGCAAAAAGGTCACAACACTCCGGTTAAATGGGATAAGCAAGGAAAAGAATATGAACTTGGCAAAATGAGTTGATGGGACGAAGACAACAACGTCACAATGCCTCCGGAAGAAAATAATAGAAGATAGAACATTGGAATAAAAGAATTGAGAAGAAAATGCCAACTTCTGTCACAAAAGAGTTTGAAAATGCATCCTTAGGAGAAGGGTCGAACGGAGTTGTTGGAAAACCAACAACGAAAAGAATAAGCTTGAAATGGTCTTATGGAATACATCTTCAATTATGAGGTGACAACCTGCCACTCACGGGAAAAAGAGTTGGATTGACATGAACAAGGAGACGAGAAAATATTTCACCGGGAGGGTAGATGGAGAACTTGGATCATATATTATCACCATTAATAGCATTAATCCTTAGGGAAAGCTTTAGGTGAAATATAACCCCAGATAACTCCAATGACGAGATTGATGGATTTAAAATATCTCATACTTGATAACTTGTGAATCACGAAGCACGAAGGGAAATTATTAAGAAAGACATAACACCACCTCAAAAAATATGCGTGAAAGAATAGCACTCCAGATTGCAAGATGAAGAATGCTTGAGCTCCTCTGAAGACAATCTCGATGAACACTTCGAGAAGGATTTAAATCCTTGATGAACCATCATGTAGAGCCTCCATGAAGAACTCCGGTCAACAAAAGACTGATCAAACGAAAGGAAAGAGAAGTTGAAAACACAAGGTGAAGCCTTGCGATGATTTAGATGGAGCTTCGCGATGATATAATTGAGAGAGCTTGGAATTCCGAGAAGAAAAGATGAAACAATTGAAACCGAGAATTTTGATGAGGCTCCGGAATAAGGAATTGAATTTAGTTGATGAAACGAGAATAAGAATTACATTATGCTTATCCTTCACCAATTAAATTGATGACAAGCAACGAATTTCATACACTTATTCTCGTAGAAAAAGGAATAAGGTAGATATGGAGCAAACTTAAGAATGTCTTCAATGAACCACCGGTAAGATTGTGACAACGGATAAATTGATATGATAATGAAGGAATAGAAGTATTGAATGAACCACCGGTAAGAATTTAAAATGGACGAAGAAAAGATAAAGAAACACCGGGAAGAATTTGAGGACGAACGAAGATACTTGAGGGGATTTAGATACATGAGAACGAAGAGACCATGAACTGATTAGAGGATATTTGATCGATGCACCGGTAAGATTGGAGAATGATAACTGACTGCTGAGAATGAATAAGTCTTCTGAAAAGATGGGCTCCGGAGAATCAAATTGAAAAGAATCTTGAATTGCTCCGGATAGGTGAAAAGAATTCTGACAATCGAAAACAATTGTAAGAGGATGGTAATCAAGCTAGAACCACGAATCTTGAGAGAACGGATAAGATATGGAGGTAAAACTCTTCTTCGGTCTTCAAATGTTGAGAATGACGATGTGAAACACCACCATGAATTGTTGAGACACTCCGGAATGAAGAATGGAAAGGTTGAGCCAACGGTGAAAAGAATTTGAAAGATCTTTGAGAAATACATATGACTGATGATGAATCATTCTTACGTCAAACTTTGAAAAGAATTGGATAGATAGTTCCGGGAAAAATGAAGAGTCAAGTAAGATCCTGGAAAAAGACCTGTGGGTTAGGGCCCACTCAAAAGAAACACCGTTGAATGATTGCTTGAAAAGAGAGATTGCACCGGTTGAGTTAAAATGGCTTGAATGAGAAAACATCCTCAAAAGATCTTGAATGCATGAGAACAAATACTAGCATATTCTGAGATATCTTCAACACTCCCGAACAAATGAATAGCGAGAAGAGGATAGTTGAGAGGTGCACCGGCATGAGAAAGCATTGAAATGAGGAAAGTATATGATCAACAAAGTTTGAATTGAATCCACCGGAGAAAAAAAATGAAGGATGATGAACTTGCAGAGCATCTTCACGAGAACCACCGGGTAAGAACATTGACGGAAAAGAATGGAGAGCTTTCACAATAATAAAATGGATACTTGATTAAGAAATCTGAGTCCTTGAAGAAAAAGGGTGGGAGGGCGGGAAAATAAAGACAACTTAGGGGCGGATGAAACGAGCACCGTTGAGAGAACTTAGAATTGATCTTGGAGGTGTTTAAATGATCGGATCCACTTGAAGAGAAAACATGCCGATTGAAAAGGATTGACATGACAGACTCGATGATCGAGAAGGATTAGTATTCACATCGGAGTATGAGAACTGAAAGTGCGTTATATCGACTAGAGGGTGAATAGGCGATTTTTATGAAAGTGTTCAAAACATGGAAGTTATGAAGACAAACGATAGAAATAAACCTATTACCCTATAGCGGAAGGTAGACTACACTAGGCAAGCGATAGTCAAGTATTCAATAGAGTGAAAGCACAATGACTAATAGCAGCAATGTAGTAAGGATCAGGTAGGAAGATATTGTGAAGCCACACAACACGCAGTCACTCAGTGAAGACAAAAGATTGTGCGAACATACAATGACTTCACAAGGAGTAACAGTAAGTAAAGGGAAGGGAAGATGAAACCAGTGACTCGCTGAGGACAATGATTTGTTGGACCAGTTCCAGTTGCTGTGACAACTGTACGTCTGGTTAGGGCGGCTAGGTATTTAAACCTTAGGACACACAGTCCCGGACACCCAGTCCTGAACACACAACTCAGGACACCCAGTCCTCACCGTATTCCCCTTGAGCTAAGGTCACACAGACCTCGCCCAATCACTCTGGTAAGTCTTCAAGGTAGACTCCCAAACCTTCACAGACTTCGTTCACCGGCAATCCACAATGTCTCTTGGATGCTCAGAACGCGATGCCTAACCGGCTAGAGGATGCACAGCCCTCAAGTGCAATAAGTCTTCAGATCACACAGACAAGAAGACTTAAGTGATGCCTAATTCTCTTTGGCTCTGGGTGGTTAGGGCTTTATCCTCGCAAGGAATTCTCTCTCAAAGGCTTCGAGGTGGGTTGCTCTCAAACGACAAAAGCCGTACTCTGAATCTGAGCAGCCAACCATTTATGGTTGTAGGGGGTGGGCTATTTATAGCCACTTGGCAACCCGACCTGATTTGTCCGAAATGACCCTGGGTCACTAAGGAACTGACACGTGTTCCAATGGTCAGATTTCAAACTCACACGGCAACTTTACTTGGGCTTCAAGCAAAGCTGACTTGCCCGACTCTGGACAAGATTCGCTCTCAAAGTCTTCACTCGAAGACATAGGTTTTGTTTAAGCATCACTTCAGTCATTCTGACTGGTTCTCTTGGACCCCACTTAACAGTACGGTGGTTCCTATGACTCAACACAGAAGAAAGAGAACTACGAAAGATCTAAGTCTTCGAGCTCCATAGGCTTCATGTGGTGTCTTCTCTTGTCATAGTCTTCAATGTGAGTATCTTCATATACCACCTTTGACTTCAATGTCTTCATACATTTTTAGGGGTCATCTCTGGTAGGAAAACCAAAACAATGAGGGACTTCTACCTGTGTTATCCTACAATTCTCACAAACACATTAGTCCCTCAACTAGGTTTGTCGTCAATACTCCAAAACCAACTAGGGGTGGCACTAGATGCACTTACAATCTCCCCCTTTTTGGTGATTGATGACAAACTAGTTGAAGTTTTCAACGGGGAATATAATCTGTGAAATTGTAAAGGATAAGGAATTGTCTTCATAAGTTGCAAGGGCTCCCCCTGAAGATGTGCATATAAGTAATTTGCTTTTGGAATGCAAATGCACATGGCAGGTTGTACTTGTGGAGATCCACTTCAACTTATGATGACAATCCACTATGCATGTGAAAGTATATGAAAATAATGACATGCATAATGGAAAATGGACGTCTGCAGAATGATCTAAGTGCGGAATTTATCGTCGCACATACGGAATTTATCATCGCAACACAAGGTGGCAAATAAGTAGCAGACGACCATCGAGTTTAAGTGTTACAACTCAAAGAACCAAATGTAGCAAAACGAGAGTTGTAAGCACGAAGCAAAATATAAAGCACCCGCCCATATGGACCTGCTTGAAGACTATCAACCTCATATGCTTCTCCCCCTTTTGTCAGTAAGGACAAAAAAGGTTTGAAGACATAGAGCATCTACTCGTTCCCATGAGGAGTAGGTGAAGCAGCAGGGTCGTTGGTTGTGTTTGGCGGTGCTGAAGAGCTTGGAGCAGAGTCGAAGCATGCTGAAGAAGGTGGCAGTGAAGTAGCATCGTCTTCATCCTCGATTACTCTGGCATTCACAGTTGCAGCAGAGGAAGAGAACTCAGAGTCTTCAAGGGATGGAGTTCATCGCAGCACTGCCCTTCGAGGAGGTGTGGAGGCAAACTTGAATCGCTCAGTGAAGCCATCCTCTTGAAGATCATCTTCAGAACACATCAGTGTTAGCCCTTTCCATGTGCGGCGAGAGGTTTCATGGGCAACAAAATCATTCTTGGTGGCAAGATTGCGAATGCGATTAACATCCACCAAGAGGCTTTGCATCTGACGCTTCAGCCAGTCATGATGCCTATCCTATTTTTGATCAAGAGCCACAAGAAGCTCTCGGTTGTTGAGAACACGAGTGTGCTTCTTGGGTCGTGGAGCAGTTGTACTGTCAGTGGCTTCAGTGAGAGCAGGATGCGGTGCACGTGTAGTGCCAGCCAAAGGATACACACGAGTTACGGCTTCAACGCCTTCAACGTTCTGAGTGAAACTTTGATGCTCTGCATTCTGAATACTGAGAGGTTCCTTGGCAGGCTCAGGATAGATGGCTTCAATAGACATATCCACATCAGGCAAAAAGATCCGATGGTTGCGGGCCGAGGGCTGATATGAGATAGCGGAGTGAAGTTTGATCAGCCGCATCACCCAAGGGGCGTAGAACTTCAAACCAAACAGATCAGAGCCAGATGCAGCAAGTTGGCGAATGAAGAAATCCTGTGTATTGAAGCATTTTCCATGAAGAATGTAGAAGACCAAAGTCTTCATTGCACCTTCCAGCTTGGCATGGGGAGAATGTCCTTTGATTGCCCAGAGAGTTCGCCTTATGATGTGATAAATGGTTCTTGGCAGATACTCAAGGTCTTCAACGAAGAACTCCGTGGGATAAGCAGCATCTTGGGGCAATGGCTTCATCATACTGAGCATCTGACTCATATTAGGTTCAGTCTTCTGAAAGATGCTCTCAATAGCTTCACTATGAAGCTGACAGCCATGCTCGTAGAGATCGCCAGGAGTGGGCAAACCAGTGAGCTCAACGATGTCAAAGGCTTTGGCTTCGTGATGAACGTTTCCTGTCATCCACTCCAGGACCCAAGTCTTCGGATCTCTACTATACCCGCGGATGTGAAGTGTGGCATAGAATTGGAGCAGCAACTCTTCATTCCAATGCTCTTGGTCAGTGACGAACGGCAGCAGTCCAACCTCTTTGAAGCAATCCAGAGCTTCTTCCAGACAGGGCAGACCAGCTATTGCTTCAATGTCAAGGCGCTTGTGTGGGAAGATGCGACCTTGGTTGTAAAGAACGCATGAGTAATAGCTTCGCTGCGGATAACTCCAGAACTGATCAGATGATATTCTTTCCCTGGAGTAGGGGTTCTTGGAGCTGTTGAAGAATGTGTTGTCTGCTCTGAAGCCACTGATATTGAAGGAGCCAGGTGCCGATGCAGGACCTGGGAACCTTGGCAATCTTGGGATTGGCTTCTGTACCTGAGGCCTGTGCTCAACATGATAGTCGAATTGGGGACCGGCAGCAGACGCAGGAACAGAAGCAGCGGGATCAGTGGCTTCGCTGACTTTTGGTGCTTTTGTTGGTGAGGGCTCCACATTTGCTTCAGCCATGACAGCGTCAGTGGCTTCAGTGGTGTTGGTGGTGGCAGCCGCAAGATTTTCAACCTCCACTTGACGAGCTGGAGGGTCGCTTACGATCACGTTCTCCTCGAGAACTGCTTCTTGGTGGGACAGGGGAGTAGCAACTTGTGGTACTTCTTCTTCATCGGCTGATGCATCTGGAATGTCTTTAGCATTTTTAGCTTCAGATGCAGAGACTTGAGGCCTTGGACCTTTGCGAAGCCTACGCAATGCGGGGGACAGCTGTGGAGTTTGTGTTGGCTGGGCCTTAGAGTCTTCTTCCTCTTGTGGGCGATGCGCCCACGAAGCATCCTGTGCTATTGGTGTCAGTGGACGACCAATGCTGATGAGTTCACTGTGCATGAGCACATGCGATGATACCTGTTGGTGCTCTAGCTGAGGAAGGGCTGCATCATCTTCAACATGGTCATGGTGACCAATGTCCTCAGCAGCGAGGGGATCAGCTGCTGGAAAGTCTTCGGCTTCATGAGCCTCTGTGAAAGCAGGCTCATGGACAGTCAATTGACGTTCATGTGGATCGGCGTCGGGGTGAACCATGGAAATGGGTTCAACAATCAAGGGCTCTGTGGGAGCAGCCCGTTCCTTCTTGGTCATTCTTTTCTTCTTGGTGGGGGCAGTAGCAGAGGCTTCAGGATGTTTTCTCTTCCTTGCTTCAGCCTCAGCAGTACTGGTCTTCTTCATTTCTGAAGTGGTTGACCTGGCCTTTGGCTTCGGGCCAGTCATGCTAGTTGGAAAGACAAGGGGATCTGCCTCCTGCCTTGGTGCTTCAGGTTCAGCCATAGCGGGCTTCTTCTGCTTCTTGGCAGCCATCCTGGGGTCGATGCCAGGACGCCCAAGGGCCTTGCGCTTCTCAGCCTCATTATAGGCTTGCACACACCTATCAGCTAGGACCTTCATGCGCTCACGAGAACCCTGAGCTTCTGCATGTTTCTTTAGAAAGGCTTCCTTGAGCTCGTGCAGCATAATCTTGAAATTCTTCACGTCTTGCACGCTGAGCTTGGCCATATGCTTCTTGAACTGAGATTTCTCAAAGTCAATCTTCTGCTTCAGTTCGACAATGCGCTGGGCGATAGCTAACTCTGAAGCAATGGTGCCATGGAAGGCGACACTGAGGCCAATGGGTAGTTGGAGATCATCAAACCTGATGTTTGGCGTGTCAAACCATTCATCAATGAAGTTGTGAATGACTATTACATCAAAGAGAGGCAGATCATGGAATATTTCTGCTTCTTCTTTGCTCTTGATGAGTTGCTCAAGAGCGTCATCTGCAAGATCTTCATCACTTGACAGATCAATGCCATCATTGCGCAGAATGGCAGCAGCTGTTAGCTCTTGGCCGGTGTGTGGCAGAGGCATCTTGACCTTCTGGGGCTTGGAGATGCGTGATAAATCTTTGGACTGCACACTGTCTTCAGGAGGTGCAGTTGCCAGTGGCTTCGCCCGTGTGGTTTTTGGTGAAGGGGTAGGCTTTGAAGCTTTAGGCTTCTTCAACTTCTTTTGCTTCGGCGCTACAGGCGCTTCATCTGATTCAGCGTCAGCTGCAGGCTCATTCATTGCAGTCCCTTGAACCAAGATATGGGTGATGAGGCCTTCAAGGTTGTAGAAAGGACCGACGACATTGGGTTCTGCATCTCGTGTGCCATCAGCCCTTGGAGCTGAGGGACCAGGGTTGAAGTCTAGTCCCAATGTCTTCTTATTTTGCTTCGCTGAGTTCTGGGCAAACTGGAAGTTGTGCTTGAACAGAATGTTGTCACGACACCATAGTAGTGACGATGGGTGTGCATCAGCAGGCTGTGGCCCACGGACCATGCAGGGATAGAAGCCTTGTTCAATGGCTTCATCTCTGGACCTGGGTTGAAGATTCTTGTATAGGATGTCTCCCCACGGTCTCTTGATGGCATTTTTCTCAGCATATTCTTGGGTTACAAATTGGTATTTGAACCATTGTTCTGCCCAATATCTTCGAATCCATTGGATTCGGGTCTTGCGCTGATTGTAATCCTCTTCAGGAT
Organism: Triticum aestivum; assembly: GCF_018294505.1. Taxonomy (NCBI): domain Eukaryota; kingdom Viridiplantae; phylum Streptophyta; class Magnoliopsida; order Poales; family Poaceae; genus Triticum; species Triticum aestivum. Next base: position 589,222,235 of record NC_057806.1, on the reverse strand, counting down.
CTGTCTTGTACAGTTCTGAGAGGTCATCTGGCAGATCTCTAGATGTTTCTCTACGACGCTTTCTGCCACCCTTCCTTGCTTATTTCTCTGAAGCCATGAACTTTAAACTGAAAGGCTTCAACACGTTCAAAGGCTTCAAAGATTTTTGCTTGCTGGACAAAGAGGAACTTGCTTCAGGAGAATTTATATGATGCTGTAAGAATTCTGCAAATGAATGCAGACTATGAGAACCAAGGGATTCTCCCATGGACATGTACCTGTGACAGCATTAAGGTGCGAGGGAAGGGGAAGAGGTCATATGCATTCTCAGAAGATTTTGAATATAAATCAGTTTAGAAGACATTGACCTCATCGTGCTAAGACATTCACTCATAGATAAGGAGTTGGTTCCAGATTTGTACGAATCCAGAGATCAGTACAAGTGAGGAATCTAACTACTTTGTGAAGCATAAGTGAATATACTAGGCATGTTATGAGATGCAGTATGGGAGAGATCTAACTTGTGTGAATAGAAACTGCTTGTGGTAGATAGTGACAAAGCCATAGGATCAACGGTGCCATAAAAAGGAAGTTTTATTTACCACACTAAGAACTGCTAGACGGAGTGGAAGATGAGGCCGAGCAGTTCGATCTTCCGTGCCCTAACTTGGCGACGGAGGACACCTACGGCGACGGCGGAGAGGACGATGTCCGCGGTCGGCGTGAAGACGGCGTTAGAGAGGTTGCGGCAGGGAAGCGCTTCGTCGCCGACGTCGTCGAGGGCTAGCGGTGGCGCTAGGGTTCGTGCGAGAGTGGAAGAAGAGATAATGACCACCGTGAAGTGTGTATTTATAGGTACAGGGGCGGCATTGCGTTATTACACAGGTGCCCCTGGTGATTCGCATCTGAGGAACACGTGGCCATCATGCAGAATTTTTGGGGTTTGTTCCATCTCCCACGCACGCCTGGATTGTCGGGTGGTCGTTCCTACTTCTCCGGGTTTCATGTGGAGGAATGAGCATTGAAAGTGGACTTAAGGTTTGTCTTTGTATCTTCTGCTGACAAGGACGCAGAGAAGACATTCGACAGTTTCAATAGAATGCATATGATTTGGAGAGATAGAGTTCGAGATAGATAGCATAGAGAGGTTAGGGTCCGATCACATTCACTTAGTTCAAAAGATTCAACAAAAAGACATAGCTATAAGTGAATGCTGTAGAGGACAGAACACTAGTATATATATAAACAACATAGTGAAGATAATCATGAAGACATGTTGAGATTGAAGCCAAACCAAATGTGAAGACATAGCAAGGTAACGCCATGAGTGAAACACTTCAAAATAGAACATTTGGTGGTGGCGTTACCCACCGTATAGGAAGTATTAGACCCAGACACGGTGCACAATTATCGTGGCGCTCCGAAGTCAAATTCCACATTAATGTATTCACACTTAGAATGTATGTCTTCATTGATTGAAGATATATTTTACTTCGTGTGTTGCACATCTAAGTCATCAATATTCATAAGGGTTAGGATATGTGCTTGATCACAGGACATTTGAGGATTCCAGGATATTTAGCTCACACCGTAACTTGCAAAATCTCTTCTCATCCAAGGGCTTGGTGAAGATATCTGCCAATTGCTCTTCAGTGTTGACGTGTGTGATATCAATATCTTCCTTCACAACATGATCTCTGAGAAAGTGATGACGAATTTCAATGTGCTTTGTCTTCGAGTGCTGAACTGGGTTGTTGGCAATCTTGATGGCGCTTTCGTTGTCGCAGTAGAGTGGCACTTGATTCAGATGAATGCCATAGTCCTTGAGTGTTTGCTTCATCCACGGAAGCTGAGCGTAGCAAGATCCAGCAGCAATGTATTCAGATTCAGCAGTGGAGAGAGATACACAGTTCTCCTTCTTTGAAGACCAACATACAAGTGATCGTCCCAGAAAGTGACATGTGCCTGATGTAGACATGTGATCAACTTTGTCACCAGCATAATCAACATCCGAGAATCCAACCAGATCAAACTTTGAGCCCTTTGGATACCATAATCATAGAGTTGGGGTCTGAGCCAAATATTGAAGAATTCGCTTCACAACTAAGTGATGCGACTCCTTTGGTGCCGCTTGGAATCGAGCACACATGCAAACACTAAGCATAATATCTGGCCGAGATGCACATAGATAAAGTAAAGAACCAATCATGGAGCGGTATACCTTTTGATCGAACTCTTTACCATTGTCGTCAGGACCCAGATGATGCTTGGCTGGCATTGGCGTCGTGAAGCCTTTGAAGTCTTGCATACCGAACTTCTTCAGGCAATCTTTGAGATACTTCTCTTGAGATATGAAGATGCTGTTGCATTGCTGTCGTATTTGAAGACCGAGAAAGAACTTCAGCTCTCCCATCATAGACATTTGATATTGCTCTTGCATCGTATATCCAAACTCTTCACTGTACTTCTGATTGGTGCAGCCGAAGATAATGTCATCCACATATATTTGGCACACAAACAGTTCACCATCATATGTCTTCGTGAAGAGAGTGGGGTCGAGAGAACTAGGTATGAAGCCTTTGCTCTTTAGGAAGTACTTGAGTGTGTCATACCAGGCCCGAGGGGCTTGTTTGAGGCCATACAGTGCCTTCTTGAGCTTGTATACCATGTCAGGATGTTTTGGATCTTCAAAGCCAGGAGGTTGTGCAACATACACTTCTTCTTCAATCTTGCCATTGAGGAAGGCGCTCTTCACATCCATTTGATAAAGAAGTATGTTGTGATGATTTGCATAGGCCAGCAGTATGTGTATGGCTTCAAGTCTAGCCACAGGAGCAAATGTTTCATCGAAGTCAATGCCTTCCACTTGAGTATATCCTTGAGCAACGAGACGAGCTTTGTTTCTGACAACTTGACCATGCTCATCTTGCTTGTTGCGGTATATCCATTTGGTGCCTATTATGTTGTGCTTCTGAGGATCGGGACGCTTGACCAGTTCCCATACATTATTCAGCTCAAACTATTGAAGCTCGTCTTGCATAGCTTGAATCCATTCAGGTTCCATGAAGGCTTCTTCAACTTTCTTGGGTTCTGTTATTGAGACGAATGCGAAGTGCCCACAGAAATTTGCTAGCTGAGTTGCCCTTGAATGAGTGAGTGGACCGGGTGCATTGATGCTATCAATTATTCTTTCAATCTGCACTTCATTGGCAACGCGAGGATGTACAGGGCGAAGATTTTGCTCTTGCTGATCATTGTCATTGTTAGAAGGAATGTCTTCAGGCTGAGCATTGTCTTCATGTTGATCAGGTGCTGAGATGATAAGTTCTTCTTCAGGATGAGCTTCAGAAGGTATAATTTCTCCAGTTCCCATTAGCTTGATTGATGCACTGGATGGAACTTCATCTAGCACATTTGGCAGTTGCTCTCTTTGTGAACCGTTGGTCTCATCGAACCGCACATCCACTGTTTCAACCACTTTGTAATGAAAGAGATTGAAGACTCTGTAGGAGTGCGAATCCTTTCCATATCCAAGCATAAAACCCTCATGTGCTTTTGGTGCAAACTTTGAGGTGTGATGTGGGTCCTTGATCCAGCACCTGGCGCCAAATACTCTGAAGTAACTGACATTTGGCTTCTTGCCAGTAAGGAGCTCATAAGATGCCTTGTTCAGAAGCTTGTGAAGATAAACACGATTGATTGTATGGCATGCAGTATCAATGGCTTTAGGCCAGAATTTTCTTGGAGTCTTGTATTCATCTAGCATTGTTCTGGCCATCTCAATGAGTGTTCTGTTCTTGCGTTCGACGACCCCATTCTGCTGTGGCGTGTACGGGGCTGAGAATTCACGTGTGATGCCCAAGGTATCAAGATATGTATCAAGGCCAGTGTTCTTGAATTCAGTGCCATTGTCACTTCTGATATGCTTTATCTTGGCGCCATAGTTGTTCATTGCTCGATTGGTGAAGCGTCTAAAGACATCCTGCACTTCAGTCTTGTAAAGGACTATGTGCACCTAAGTATATCTAGAATAATCATCAACAATGACAAAGCCATAGAGACAAGCAGTAGTAGTAAGAGTTGAGTAATGAGTGGGACCGAAAAGATCCATGTGAAGCAGTTCGAAGGGTCGAGTAGTGGTCATGATTGTCTTCGAGGGATGTTTGGCCCTCGTCATCTTTCCTGCCTCACAGACACCGCATAAGTGAGCTTTCTTGAACTTGACGCCCTTGATGCCTATGACATTCTTCTTCTTTGCCAGGGTGTGGAGGTTCCTCATGCCAGCATGCCCAAGCCTCCGATGCCAGAGCCAGCATTCTGAAGCTTTTGCTAGAAGACATACGGCAAGCTGTGGTCCTGCTGAGAAATCTACCACGTAAAAATCATCTTTTCGATACCCTTCAAATACTAGAGACTTGTCAGATTCCATTAGAACAAGGCAACGATATTTTCCAAATATTACGATCATGTTTAAATCGCAAAGCATTGAGACAGACATTAAGTTGAAGACAAGGGATTCAACAAGCATGACTTTATCCATGTGTTGATCCCTTGAGATTGCAACTCTACCTAGACCCAATACCTTACTTTTACCAGTGTCAGCAAATGTGATGTGGCTCTTGTCGGATGGATGTAAGGTTGAGTCCATAAGAAGGCTTCTTTTGCCAGTCATGTGATTTGTACACCCACTATCAATAATCCATTCTGAAGACGCTGGTGTCGTACCATACAGTGCAGTTAGGGGGATAGGCTTCACGAAGAGCATTGTGAAGCAAAAACATTTGACGAACCAGTGGGTTATGAAAGCTTAGATCCAGATTAGGACTATAGGGAGAGTAGCAAGCGATTCAGGAACGAAGTACATAGTAAGACCATTCGGGCATTTGATCTTGCACCCTACAAGATGTTTAAGGTCCCCAGCAATAGCGTCAGATGATTTTGGTTTTCTGCTGGAGACCTTTCCCTGCAAAAGAGAGTTAAGCTTTCTTAGCCACCCACATCTTCAAGGGTGGCTTAGAAGCAATAAGTCTAAGTGCAGCATCTGAGAACTTTGGCTTTGGAGCCCTAGTAAAAAGTCTTGCAGGCGGACAATAGTACTCATAAGAAAAAGCAGAATAGTTCTTGGTCTTATGAACATGGCGGTTTGATGAACCGCTCTCATATTCATATGCCTGAGTATGGTTTCCTTGCAAAACATTTGCGTTAGTGTGACTCAGGTGAGTCCTCTATCTGTATGAAGCCTTTGGACCGTATGAAGCCTTTGGTCTGAGGTTTGTCTTCTTCACGTGAGGTGTCATGATGACATTCACAGGAAGATTCTCCAGACACCTTTTCGGAACCCAGATCTTCTTCTTAGGCGGTCCATTCCTGCAGTTAGTACCAATGTACCTAGCAAACACTTCACCATTCTGATTCTTAAACAGTTTATAGTTTGCATCAAAGGATTCATCAATGACAATGGGGTTAGCACAAGTGAACCCAGATAGAGTGGATGGATCTGCTAAAAATTCCTTTGCAGCAACCCACGTGGTTTTGGGGTACTGCTCAGGTTTCTAGTAAGAGCCATCAGCATTCATTTTCCTTACGAACCCAACACCCTCTTTCCTCGGGTTTCGGTTCAAAATCTGCTTTCTGAGGACATCAGATAGTGTCTGATGCCCTTTAAGACTTTTGTACATCCCTGTTTCAAGCAATGTCTTCAACCTAGCATTCTCCTCAGCAATAGCAGTGGAATCCTCAGCAGAGGGGTTAGTTCCCACATCAACAGTTGAAGATATTGCAACAGTAGAAGTAGTAGAACATTCAGCAACAGTAGTAGCATTATCACGCTCAATGCATTTAAGACATGGTGGTTCAAATCCTTCCTGAGCGGAGCTGATCTGTTCAGCGCGAAGTGACTCGTTTTCCTTTTGAAGATCTTCATGAGCCGCTCTCAATTTCTCAAGATCTTGCTTCCTTTGAAGATAATCATAGGAAAGCTTTTCATGAGTTGTTGAGAGAGTTTCATGACGACTTTCAAGTTCCTCATACTTAACGTGAAGATTTTTATGTCTTCAATTAAGGATTCAGATCGAGTCATTTCAGCACCTAACAGATCATCGCTTCTGTCTAACAGTTTTTGAATATGTTCCATAGCTTTCTGTTGTTCAGTTGCAATTTTAGCAAGTGTTTTGTAGCTGGGTTTTGAACCACAATCAGAGTCATCGTCACTAGATGTTTGATAGTGAGTAGTGCGTGTGTTTACCTTGGCACCACATGCCATGAAGCAGTAGGTAGAAGCGAAGTAGTCCTTGTCATTTGCATCAGTGTCGGTGATGAAGTCATTGTCTTCAGTGTTGAAGATGGACTTGGCAACGTATGCTGTAGCCAGACTTGCGACGCCTGAATCGGACTCCTCCTCAGACTCTACCTCCGCCTCCTCAGAAGCGGACTCCTCCTCTGAATGCATTTCCTTGCCAACAAACGCACGTGCCTTGCCAGATGAGCTCTTCCTGTGTGATGAAGACTTTGAGGAAGACTTGGAAGAAGACTTTGAGTATTTCTTCTTCTTCTTGTCGTCAGAGTCATATTCCTTGCTCTTCTTCTTCTTTTTGTTCTCATTGTCCCACTGTGGACACTTAGAGATGAAGTGGCCAGGTTTCTTGCACTTGTGACATGTTTTCTTCTTGTAGTCGTGAGCAGAAGCTTCATCATTCCTTGAGCTTGATCGAGAAGACTTTCTGAAACCTTTCTTCTTGGTGAATTTTTGGAACTTCTTCATAAGCATAGCAAGTTCCCTTCCAATGTCTTCAGGATCATCCGAACTGCTGTCAGATTCTTCTTCAGATGAGGAGACAGCTTTTGCCTTCAAGGCACGAGTTCGCCCATAGTTTGGACCATAGATATCTCTTTTCTCAGAAAGCTGAAACTCATGTGTGTTGAGCCTCTCAAGTATGTCAGACAGATCAAGTGTCTTGAAATCAGGACGTTCTTGAATCATCAGGGCTAGGGTGTCAAACGAACTATCAAGTGATCTCAGTAGTGTCTTGACGACTTCATGTTTGGTGATCTCAGCAGCGCCGAGGGTTTGAAGCTCATTTGTGATGTCAGTGAGTCGGTCAAATGTGAGCTGGACATTCTCATTGTCATTTCGCTTGAAGCGGTTGAAGAGGTTGCGAAGGACACTGATTCTCTGATCTCTCTGGGTTGAGACGCCTTCATTGACCTTGGAGAGCCAGTCCCAGACCAGCTTAGATGTTTCCAAAGCACTCACATGGCCATACTGTCCTTTGGTCAGATGACTACAGATGATATTCTTGGCAGTAGAGTCCAGTTGAACGAACTTCTTGACATCAGCAGCAGTGACACCTTCTCCAGCCTTGGGAACGCCGTTCTTGATGACATACCATAGGTCGACGTCAATGGCTTCAAGATGCATGCGCATCTTATTCTTCCAGTAGGGATATTCAGTTCCATCAAAGACGGGGCACGCAGCGGAGACTTTAATTATCCCTGCAGTCGACATAGCTAAAACTCCAGGTGGTTAAACCGAATCACACAGAACAAGGGAGCACCTTGCTCTGATACCAATTGAAAGTGCGTTATATCGACTAGAGGGGGGGGGGGTGAATAGGCGATTTTTATGAAAGTCTTTAAAACATGGAAGTTATGAAGACAAACGATAGAAATAAACCTATTACCCTGCAGCGGAAGGTAGACTACACTAGGCAAGCCATAGTCAAGTATTCAATAGAGTGAAAGCACAATGACTAATAGCAGCAATGTAGTAAGGATCAGGTAGGAAGATATTGTGAAGCCACACAGAACACGCAGTCACTCAGTGAAGACAAAAGATAGTGCGAACATACAATGACTTCACAAGGAGTAACAATAAGTAAAGGGAAGGGAAGATGAAACCAGTGACTCGCTGAAGACAATGATTTGTTGGACCAGTTCCAGTTGCTGTGACAACTGTACGTCTGGTTAGGGCGGCTAGGTATTTAAACCTTAGGACACACAGTCCCGGACACCCAGTCCTGAACATGCAGCTCAGGACACCCAGTCCTCACCGTATTCCCCTTGAGCTAAGGTCACACAGACCTCGCCCAATCACTCTGGTAAGTCTTCAAGGTAGACTCCCAAACCTTCACAGACTTCGTTCACCGGCAATCCACAATGTCTCTTGGATGCTCAGAACGCAACGCCTAACCGGCTGGAGGATGCACAGTCCTCAAGTGTAATAAGTCTTCAGATCACACAGACAAGAAGACTTAAGTGATGCCTAATTCTCTTTGGCTCTGGGTGGTTAGGGCTTTATCCTTGCAAGGAATTCTCTCTCAAAGGCTTCGAGGTGGGTTGCTCTCAAACGACAAAAGCCGTACTCTGAATCTGAGCAGCCAACCGTTTATGGTTGTAGGGGGTGGGCTATTTATAGCCACTTGGCAACCCGACCTGATTTGTCCGAAATGACCCTGGGTCACTAAGGAACTGACACGTGTTCCAACGGTCAGATTTCAAACTCACACGGCAACTTTACTTGGGCTTCAAGCAAAGCTAACTTGCCCGACTCCGGACAAGATTCGCTCTCAAAGTCTTCACTTGAAGACATAGGTTTTGTTTAAGCGTCACTTCAGTCATTCTGACTGGTTCTCTTGGACCCCACTTAATAGTACAGTGGTTCCTATGACTCAACACAGAAGAAAGAGAACTACGAAAGATCTAAGTCTTCGAGCTCCATAGGCTTCATGTGGTGTCTTCTCTTGTCATAGTCTTCAATGTGAGTATCTTCATATACCACCTTTGACTTCAATGTCTTCATACATTTTTAGGGGTCATCTCTGGTAGGAAAACTGAATCAATGAGGGACTTCTACCTGTGTTATCCTGCAATTCTCACAAACACATTAGTCCCTCAACTAGGTTTGTCGTCAATACTCCAAAACCAACTAGGGGTGGCACTAGATGCACTTACAAGAACACTTGACATCGAAGCAACTCGAATACCACAACTCAAAACAAAACAAAGGGTTGGCTTGCAGAATAAGCCGGAACAAACATATGACAGAGATTTCGTCCGAAGTTTTCGTGGTGGGGCCTACACGGGCTCGATCATACAGCACCATCATGTACAAGGCAGTGCACAAGACATACGAAGTGTCCCCGAGTCGGCATGGCCAAGGACTCTTTAAGACACAACAAGACCACTGTAAAACCAACCATGGATAGGCGGACCACTAGACGTCGAACCCCAATTTCATATCATACATCTGTCAGAAAGATATCCTAAGAGCTACTTGAATTCCCACTTATAAACTCCCGAAACTTTCCAGTTATGCGATCAGGTGTTGGGGATACAGGGGAAGCATAATATCTCACCCAAAACTAGCAAATCCTACATCCAGCTGTATCCATCGTTCAACACATAACCAAGAAACCTTCGGAAATCGTTTACCTCAACCTTCGAAAAGCATCTGTTATACGAGTTATGGCAATCCTCTCGAACTCCCGCCCCAGTACTGGGTGGCATCGAGGTTATCTCACCAACAACTGCATAAGAGAGATTTTCGATGTCGGCAAAACTCAAGTATTCCAGAACTACAACGATAAAATTGTGACGACAACACCTCGGATCTCAACTCCCCGGGACACTGCCACAACCCCTAAATGTCAGGAGGCACCAAGAACAATGTTCTCGTCACAAATCCATCGGAACGATTACAAGAAACCCGCGTGATCCTAAATTTTTTTTAGTGAAATTTGAGAAGAGAAGAGTCAAAACTCTACGTCAGGATGCCTCACCAGAGCGACAAAGGGACTGAGGAGTAAAATGAATTCCTACTCTCCGATATATATAATCCTAAATGACTCAAAACATTTTCTATACTCAACAACACCAACGATTCGATCAAGCAGGGGGCTCCTAAGTCGGGGAAGGCTCTGATTACCAACTTGTAACACCCTCGATGCGACTATATCTCCCACGTGTTGAAGCACGACTTAGAGGCATAACCGCATTGAAAGCAATGTCGCAAGTGAGGTAATCTTCACACAACCCATGTAATACATAAGGGAGAAAGATAAATAGTTGGCTTACAATCGCCACTTCACACAATACATGAATAAAGCATTACATCATCTAGATACAAACAAGGTCCAACAACGGAACCAAAATAAAAAGAAGACTACCCCAAATGCTACACAGATCCCCGATCAACCCCAACTGGGCTCCACTACTGATCAACTAGAACGAAACAACACAAAGGACAAGATCTTCATCGAGCTCCTCCATGAGCTTGGTTGCACCACCTTCTCGGTAACATCGGCACCTGCAAACTGGTTTTGGAAGTATCTGTGAGTCACGGGGACTCAGCAATCTCACACCCTCACGATCAAGACTATTTAAGCTTATAGGTAGGGTAAAAGATATGAGGTGGAGCTGCAGCAAGCGACTAGCATATGTGGTGGCTAACTTACGCAAAAGAGAGCGAGAAGAGAAGGCAAAGCACGATCGATGAACTATGATCAATAAGTGATCCTAGAACAACCTACGTCAAACATTACTCCAACACCGTGCTCACTTCCTGGACCCCACCGAGAAGAGACCATCATGGCTACACACGCGGTTGATGCGTTTTATTTAAGTTAGGGTTTAGGTTTTCTACAACCGAACATTAACAAATTCCCATTTGCCCATAACCGCGGGCACGGCTTTCGAAAGTTCAATCCCTGCAGGTGTGTCCCAACTTAGCCCATCACAAGCTCTCACGGTCAACGAAGGATATTCCTTCTCCCAAGACAATCCGATCAGACTCGGCATCCCGGTTACAAGACATCTCGACAATGGTAAAACAAGTCCAGCAAAGCCGCCCGATGCACCGACATCCTGATGGGAGCTGAACATATCTCGTTCTCAAGGCAACACCGGATAGGTCAAGCTACGAGTAAAACCAGCCCTCAAGTTTCCCCGAGGTGGCCCCACAGGCTTCCCATTTCGGACCAACACTTAGACAAGCACTGGCCCAGGGGGGGGGGCGGTTAAAATAAAGATGACCCTTGGGTTGGCCGACCCAAGGGAAGGGGTAATAGGTTGTTAGTGCAAACGGTAAAATCAAGGTTGGGCCTTGCTGGAGGAGTTTTATTCAAAGCGAACTTTCAAGGGGTTCCCATTATAACCCGACCGTGTAAGGAACGCAAAATCCGGGAACATAACACTGATATGACGGAAACTAGGGCGGCAAGAGTGGAACAAAACACCAGGCATAAGGCCAAGCCTTCCACCCTTTACCAAGTATATAGATGCATTAATTAAATAAGAGATATTGTGATATCCCAACAAAATATCCATGTTCCAACAAGGAACAAACTCCAATCTTCACCTGCAACTAATAACGCTATAAGAGGGGCTGAGCAAAGCGGTAACATAACCAAACAACGGTTTGCTAGGACAAGGTGGGTTAGAGGCTTGGCTTAACAATATGGGAGGCATGATAAGCAAGTGGTAGGTATCGCAGCATAGGCATAGCAAAAGAGCGAGCATCTAGCAAGCAAAGATAGAAGTGATTTCGACGGCATGGTCATCTTGCCTGCAAAGTTCTCAGAGTTGCCTTGATCCTCGTAATCGTACTTAATGGGCTCCTCGATCACGTACTCGTCTCCCGGCTCTACCCAAAACAAGACAACAAGCAAAATGGAACACAATCAACCATGTGCAATGCTCAAGCAACATGATGCAAACATGGTATGATATGCGGGATGCGATATGTGATGCATATGCATGATTTGGAAAGGAATGATTGAACCTGGCCTCAACTTGGAAATCCAAGAGTGCCACTAGAAAGGTGAGGTGATTTTGGTCGAAATCGATATAAATATCACCGGAATCGGATGCACGATTTGGAAATGGCAAGCAAAACAAATATGGCACCGGTCTGCGATAATCAGCATGAGACCATCTAAATGCACCAAGAACAACATGCTACAACACTCTAACATAGCAACAAAATACATGGCAGGGATCCACTCATGATTCTTGACAAAATATTAACACTGAGCTATGGCTAATTCACCCAATAGCAGGTTCAAACAAGCATGGCAAAAGTGCAAAAGATTATGGGTTTCAAACTTAGTGAAGTTAACAGAAAGTCAGGAATTATCATCAGGAAGCAATGTTTAGAGCATGATAACTACATGCTACAGGATCATGCTATGGAAAGTCAAGTCATGGCATGAAGGTACTCAAAGCATACAACAAAATTCCCTTAGTGACCATGAGCCAAAAGGGATCGGAAAATACAATTGCAAGCACGCGAACGTAGCAAATATCGATAACAGATTCAGACTTAGTAGAAAACTGGAACATGGCAAAACAGATATCAAGTAGGCATGTTTACGAGCTCGATGCTCTCACCACAAGGCAAGGAATGATAATCTAAGCATACACCCAACAAGTAGACATGGCAAGAACAACAACATAGCATGCACGGATCAACAACAACAAGCTCGGCAAAATCGCTAAACATGTTAACAATCTGCCAGGAACATTTTATAGCAAAAGTAGAGCTCGATTGACTCAAGCTAGGGTGCTCCATAATTGCAAACAAAGACATGGATGGATAGAGAAAAACATTATCTACAAAACATCCTTACTGATCATGCTCAAAAGAGGCACGGATCACTAGGAAACAACATGAACATATGGCATAAAAATTACAGCAGGACAAGGACTTAGTGAAATTCCAAGTCCATGAAATCAGCATCATTGAGTAAGCTACTTTGCATGCTTGTGCTAGTCACCACAGAGATCACAAAAATACATGGCATACACCCTTGTAAAGATGGCATGACATACTTCAAAACACATGTAGAGCTCAGGATCATAGCATGCACACATTAATCATGGCAAAAATGACAAAGGTGCAAATGCTGAAACATATCTGAAACTATCATCACATTTTGGGTATCAAGATGAGCTCAAATTAAAACGATACAATGAGATGAAATGATGTACTCATCAAGACGAACATTTTGATATGCTACACGCCCGAAACGGAGCAACGGTGATGAAGTTATGATGCGATGGATATGCTCAAAAAATACTGAAATCTGGGGGACTTAGCAGAATATCACATGAGCGCGGGATCACTAAAAGACGCTTAGGGCGAGGTTTAGGCAGGCGCTCACCTAGCGGTCCTGGCCCAGGAAGCAGAGGAGGTAGGCTGGCCTTGGATCTAGGCCTGTCGGAGATGGGCCGGCCCACGAGGCACGATGGGTCGGGGCGCTGGGCGTCATCATCCTCGCGCACCAGGAAACAAGTGCGGCGGCGGCTAAACCCCGGCTAGGTGGCTCGCAGGCGAGCGGGGTGGGTGGATCTGGGTGTGGCACCCCCGGATCAGGCGACGGCGGGAGGCGGCCGCTCGGGCCTCGGTTGGCGCGTGCGGCTTGGTAGAGGCCGATCCGGTCAACGGCGCCGGTGGAGGTGGGACTTGGCGTCGAGGCAGAGGAGGTCCAGCGAGGCGCTGCTTCGGCGAAGGTTGCAGGAGGTGGCGGAGGCCGGCAACGGAGGAGCGGTGTGCAGCGGCGAAGACAAGCGGTGCGGAAGCCGAGACGAACTCCGGCGAGGCCATGGCGGCGTCCTGCGATGCGCCGGCGAGGTGGCGTGAAGATCCGGCGATGCTCCGTGATGCTCCGGCATGGGCGGAACCGGCAGACGAGCGGCGCGGCGGCTCGGGCAGATTGGGCCCGATGCGGCCCGCGGCGGGCTCGCGATGGGCTCCAGCGGGCCCGTGCCCGGTGGACGGCGCAGAGAGGACATGTGGCAGCCCCTGATTGGACTGGAGCGGTGGCGATGGTGACGTGGCGGCCTCTGATTGACCGGGCGACGTGGCGGCGGCGGTGGACGCGTCCGGTGACGGGCGGACATGTCCGGCGGCGTGGAGGAAGTTGGATCTAGGGTTTTGTCCGCGGATATTTCGGGGGAGGCCACATATTTATAGGTAGAGGGAGCTAGGAGTGTCCAAATGAGGTGCGGTTTTTGGCCACGCGATCATGATTGAACGGCCTAGATGATGGAGAGGTCTTAGGTGGGTTTTGGGCCACTTTGGAGGGGTGCTTGGCTGCAACACACACGAGGCCTTTTCGGTCCATCGGTTAACTGATGGAGTATCAAACGAAGTCCAAATGGCACGAAACTTGACAGGCGGTCTACCGGTAGTAAACCAAGGCCGCTTGGCAAGTCTCAGTCCTAACCGAAAACGTTTAACACCCGCACACGAAAAGAGGTAGAAAGGGACACCGGATGACATAGGAGCGCCGGACTGCAAAACGGACAACGGGGAAAATGCTCAGATGCATGAGACCAACATGTATACAAATGCGATGCACATGATGACATGATATGAGATGCATGACACGCAAGCAATGACAAGGCAACAACAGCGAATAATTGGAAGACACCTGGCACATCGGTCTCGGGGTGTTACATTATGTCCATGACATGTAGACCGAAACGATTCTGCATCTACTACTATTACTCATCTACTACTATTACTCCACTCCTCGACCTCTATCCAACATGCATCTTAAGGTGTTTAGTTCATAACAAAATAATGCTTGGAGCATCATGACATAACATAGCCAAAGTAAGACCAAACAATATGTTCGAACCCCGTCGTTTTACCTTTAATAGTAACAATACAAATACGTGTCTCGCTACCCCTTCTATCACTAGGTGAGGACACCACAAGATTGAACCTACCACAAAGCACCTCTACCACTGAGACAAATCAGTCTAATTGGGCAAACTAGACTGATAGATCGGAGAGAAATACAAATCTATAGAAACCACACATAATAAAGTTCAGAAAAGACTCAGTTACTTTCAATAAATAATCTTCTCATAAACCCACAATTCATCGGATCCCAACAAACGCACCACAAAAGCATTACATCGAATCGGTCTTAGAAGAGAACATTGTATTGAGGATCAAAGGGAGATAGATAGATACATAGAGAGAGAGAGAGAGCCATTTAGCTACTGCTATGGACCCATAGGTCCTGTGGGGAACTACTCGCCCATCATCATGGAGGCATCAAGGGTGATGAAGATGGTCTCCGTGATGGATTCCCCCTCTCGCAGAGTACCGGGGAGGCCTCCACATGGGATCGTGGAAGAATAGAGGCTTGCGGTGGCGATATTTTTTCAGGTCTCGCTCTGGTGGTTTCTAGATTTTACGGAATTTATAGCGCTATAATTAGGTCAAACGGAGCTAGGAGGGGCCCACAAGCTCAGGTGGCGCTCCCTCCCCTGGGGGCGCGCCGTGTTAGCTTGTGGCTCTCTCGTATATCTTCTGGCCTCCCCCAAAGCTTCTAGGGTCTCTCCTGGTCCAAAAAAATCTTCAGAAAGTTTAATCGTGTTTGGACTTTGCTTGGTATGGTTTTTCTGTAAAGCAAGAAAATAGGCTAAAACAGGAACTAGCACTAGGCACTAAGTTAATAGGTTAGTTCCCAAAATGATATAATATTGCATATAAAGCGTACCATATTCATAATATAATAGCATGAAACAATAAAAAATTATAGATATGTTGGAGACGTATCACTGTCACAACTAGAGGGCCCTAAGAATATCTCTCCATCGTTGAAGGAGCAAATTTCACTCTCAAGCTATCTAGTCTCTTGTCAAACTTTCCAATGAACCTGTAAGTTGTCATTGTTGGGGAACGTAGTAATTTCAAAAAAATTCCTACACACACACAGGATCATGGTGATGCATAGCAACAAGAAGGGAGAGTGTTGTCCACATACCCTCGTAGACTGAAAGCGGAAGCGTTAGCACAACGCGGTTGATGTAGTCGTACATCTTCACGATTTGACTGATCAAGCACTGAACGCACGGCACCTTCGAGTTCTCCACACATTCAACTCGATGACGTCCCTCGAACTTCGATCCAGCTGAGCTTTGAGGGAGAGTTCCGTCAGCACGACGGTGTGGTGACGATGATGATGTTCTACCAATGAAGGGCTTCTCCTAAGCACCGCTACGATATGACCGAGGTGGATTATGGTGGAGGGGGGCACCACACACGGCTAAAAGATCCAAGAGATCAATTGTTGTGTCTATGGGGTGCCCCCCTCCTCCGTATATAAAGGGGGGGAGGAGGACGGGGCCGGCCAAGGGGAGGAGGTGCGCCCAAGGAGGGGTAATCCTACTCCAAGTAGGTTTTGCCCCCCTTTCCTATTCGAACTAGGAGAAGGGGGAAGGAGGAGGTGGAGAGAAGGAAGGAGAAGGGGGCCGCCGCCCCCTTCCCTTTCCCAATTCGGATTGGGGCAAGGGGGGCCGCGCGCCACCTCCTGCTGTCTCTCCTCTTCCACTACTTGGGCCCATGAGGCCCAATAACCCCCCGAGGGGGGGGGGGAGGTCCGGTAACCCCCCGTTACTCCGGTATATATCCGATAACCCCCGGAACCATTCCGGTGTCCGAATATAGTCGTCCAATATATCAATCTTCATGTCTCGACCATTTCGAGACTCCTCATCATGTCCGTGATCATATCTGGGACTCCAAACTACCTTTGGTACATCAAAACACATAAACTCATAATATAACCGTCATCGAACTTTAAGCGTGCGGACCCTACGGGTTTGAGAACTATGTAGACATGACCGAGACACATCTCCGGTCAATAACTAATAGCGGAACCTGGATGCTCATATTGGCTCCTACATATTCTATGAAGATCTTTATCGGTCAAACCGCATAACAACATACGTTGTTCCCTTTGTCATCTGTATGTTACTTACCCGAGATTCGATCGTCGGTATCTCAATACCTAGTTCAATCTCGTTACCGGCAAGTCTCTTTACTAGTTCCATAATACATCATCCCACAACTAACTCATTAGTTACAATACTTGCAAGGCTTGAGTGATGTGTATTACCGAGTGGGCCCAGAGATACCTCTCCGACAATCGGAGTGATGAATCCTAATCTTGAAATATGCCAACCCAACAAGTACCGTCGGAGACACTTGTAGAGCACCTTTATAATCACCCAGTTATGTTGTGACGTTTGGTAGCACACAAAGTGTTCCTCCGGTAAATGGGAGTTGCATAATCTCATAGTCATAGGAACATGTATAAGTCATGAAGAAAGCAATAGCAACAAACTAAATGATCAAGTGCTAAGCTAACGGAATGGGTCTAGTAAATCACATCATTCTCCTAATGATGTGATCCCGTTAATCAAATGACAACTCTTTGTCCATGGCTAGGAAACATAACCATCTTTGATTCAACGAGCTAGTCAAGTAGAGGCATACTAGTGACACTCTGTTTGTCTATGTATTCACACATGTATCATGTTTCTGGTTAATACAATTCTAGCATGAATAATAAACATTTTTCATGATATAAGGAAATAAATAATAACTTTATTATTGCCTCTCGGGCATATTTCCTTCAGTCATTATGATCACCGTGTTACAGATGACGTTTGAGCATCCCCAAAGCTCATCGTATGGTAAGAAGTGACTACATACTCTCATGATCTAAGGAACTAAATCACATGTTAACATGATGATATTATCTCAAAGTATAATAGACAAGTTTTGGTCAATTTAATATAATCGTTCTTCTAAAGTCATACTCTCAATATTATTTTAGGACTATCGTTACACTTAACAATACCCTAAGATCCAGAAAACATGATCACTAACAACACCTTAGTTAGTATTAGAGGCGAGATTAGGAATCTTATTTTTACAATTTATCATTCCACATGTGCATATGTGTTTTCCACTTAACCGCATATTCTAGGATCATAACAGTTATAACATCGAATATAAACTATTAATTATGAACAGAGAAATATAGTAATATAATATTATTGCCTATGGGGCATATTTCCAATAGCACTGTCTTTTCTAAAGACCGTGTTTTTACTCCCTTAGATATTGCCATCACCCCCTCCAGTTCAAATGGCTGATAAACAAAAAAAGAAATTGAATGTACATACAATGTATGATAGACAGATGCAATGGATAGTGGGAAACAAAAGAGGGCATGAATAATTCACATATATATTGTCAGACAAAATATGATAGCATGACAAAGTTTCACATATATGATGGCTAACTAAACATGATAGCATGACATAACATGATGGATAACTAAATAGGATAGAATGATATAATTCCAAATATGATGATTATCTAAACATGATGACATGACATAACTATATGATGTCTTTATTAAATAGGTTGGCATGACATAATTCATATACATGTTGTCTAAATATACATGATGTCATGATATAATTCACATATATGATTGATATACTAAGCAGCTAGCATTCGCATATATGATCTCTAAACTAAGCAGATGGCATTGAATATTGTGTATATGATGTCTAACTAAGCAATGCAAGACACCATATGCATGATATGAGCAATATAACCATGCCAAGTTAGAGCGTACACCTCAAGTGAAAAATAGGACTGGTCATTTGTCTCTGAATCCTTCTCTAAGGAGCTATCTGTAACCAACAAGATATCTGCTTCATAGGTAGCACTGTCTGCTATGAAGACCTTGTTATCACTCTAGATTTTTCCATCACCGCCTCAAATGGCTGATGCACAGGAAGAGTAGTTGAATAATGTGCCAAGATTTATTGAGGCTGATGCATAGGAAGAGTAGTTGAATAATGTGTCAAGATTTACCTTTAGGATGTTTAGATTGCTTGTTTGTTGTGTGTGGTGCAAAAACATAAACTTTTGTTGTAGTGCGTGAATTTACATTTTTTACTGGAACATGCAAAAATTCTGAAATCTTTACAAAGTACTGCTATGCAAATTGTTTATTTTTTCCTAATTTTTCAGAAATTTTTGAGTTACATAAGTATATGTACCATCTGCATCTTTATAGATTGTCCTGTTTTCACAGATTGTTATTATAGTTTCATTATTTGCGTATGTTTGAAATCCTGTTGAGCCCCGTTGACTTGGGAGACATAGAATTGTGATAGCATACAATGGTAATGTTTGATTATAATCACACAATTTTGTTACAGCCGGACATGATGGGA
This sequence comes from Triticum aestivum, assembly GCF_018294505.1. Lineage (NCBI taxonomy): Eukaryota > Viridiplantae > Streptophyta > Magnoliopsida > Poales > Poaceae > Triticum > Triticum aestivum. The sequence continues at coordinate 589,203,200 of NC_057806.1, read as the reverse complement.
TTTGATGTTATATGTACTAAACACATTAATAAAAAAGTTCGGTTAAGTTTTGTGTGGATGAAGTGTTCAAAGATCGAGGAGGTATCAATATGAGGAGAATAAGGAGAGGCAAAAGTTCAAGATTGGGGATGCCCCGGAAGGCATCCCATCTTTCTTTAACAATTATCGATATGTTTCGGTTTTTGCTTTGTTGGAGCGTCATGAGCTTTTTCTTTTTCTTTTAGTAATGCACCATGCTGGTATGAGATAGTCCTTGGTTGATTTATAGAATGCTCTTTTCACTTCACTTATATCTTTTGAGTATGGCTTTATAGAATTCTTCATGTGCTTCACTTACATCATTTAACATTTGGATACCCGTTTCTCTACATAGGAAAACCGTCAGTTGTAGAATGCTCCTTTGCTTCACTTATATTTATTAGAGTGTGGTTTTTTGTAGAAATAATTAAACTCTCTTAATTCACTCATATCTATTTAGAGAGTCAACATGAATTGGTCATTCACATGGTTAGTCATAAAATCCTACATAAAACTTGTAAATCACTGAATATATATGTTTCATTCCTTGCAATAGTTTTGCGATATAGAGATGGTAATATGTGGGAAGTACTGGTGAATGCTTTTGGTTTAGTAGGAATATTGGTGTTAAGGTTTGTGATTGCCAAAGCATGCACATATAGTCTCTCATTATGCTAAGAAGTTGGAGCATGATTTATTATTGATTGTCTTCCTTTGCGTGGAGGTGGGGGGCGCATGATAGTTAATTCCTACCAACCTCCCCCTAGGGGCATGCGCAGTAGTACTTTGCTTCGAGGGCTCATAAACTTTCGCAATAAGTATGTGAGTTCTTTATGACTAATGTGAGTCCATGGATTATACACACTCTCACATTTCCGCAATTTGTTAGCCTCTTCGGTACTGTGCATTTCCCTTTCTCACCTCGAGAGTCAGTGCAAACTTCACTGGTGTATCCAAACCCTGTGATATGATACAATCTATCACACATAAGACTCTTTATATTTTCCTCAAACAACCACCATACCTACCTATTATGGCATTTCCATGGCCATTCCAAGATATATTGTCATGCAACTTCCATCATAATCATATACATGACTTCAACATTCATTGTCATGTTGCTTTGCATGATCGTAATTTGCTTTATTATACTAATGGATCTCAAAGAGTTTTTTGTTAAGTTTTGTGTGGATAAAGTGTTCAAAGACCGAGGAGGTCTCGATATAAGGAGGAGAGGAAAGAGTTCAAGCTTGGGGATGCCCAAGGTACCTCAAGTAAATATTCAAGGATACTCAAGCGTCTAAGCTTGGGGATGCCCCGGAAGGCATCCCATCTTTCTTCAACAAGTATCAGTATGTTTTTGTTTTTGTTTCGTTCATGTGTAATATGTGTAAATCTTAGAGCGTCTTTTGTGTTTGGTTTTTACTTTTCTTTTATGCACCATGTTGGTATGAGATAGTCCATGGTTGATTTATAGAGTGCTCATAGCACTTCACTTATATCTTTTGTGTATGGCTTTATAGAATGCTTCATGTGCTTCACTTATATCAATTGAAGTTTAGATTGCTTGTTTCTCTCCACATGGAAAACCGTTATTTGTAGAATGCTCTTTTGCTTCACTTATATTGATTGGAGCATGATCCTTTATATAAAAAATTAAACTCTCATGCTTGACTTATATCTATTTAGAGAGTCAACGGGAATTGGTCATTTGCATGGTTAGTCATAAAATCCTACATAAAACTTTTGGATCACTGAATATGATATGTTTGATTCCTTGCAATAGTTTTGCGATATAGAGATGATAATATGTGGGAGATACTAGTAAACGGTTGTGGTTAGTAAGTATGTTGGTGTTAAGGTTTGGGATTCCCGAAGCATGCACTTATAGTCTCTCGTTATGCTATGAAGTTGGAACATGACTGATACGTCCATTTTGCATCATGCTTTTATATCGATATCTATTGCATTATGGGATGTTATTACACATTATGTCACAATACTTATGCCTATTCTCTCTTATTTTACAAGGTTTACATAAAGAGGGAGAATGTTGGCAGCTGGGATTCTGGGCTGGAAAAGGAGCAAATATTAGAGACCTATTCTGCACAACTCCAAAAGTCCTGAAACTTCATGGAAGACGTTTTCAGAATATATAAAAATACTCAGCGGAAGAAATTCACCAGGGGGCCACACCCTGCCCACGAGGGTGGGGGGCGCGCCCTACCCCCCTTGGCGCGCCCCCTACCTTGTGGGCCCCCTGGTGGCCCTCCGGTGGCCATCTTCTGCTATATGAAGTCTTTCGATGGGAAAAACATAATAAGCCATCTTCTCGGACGAAACTCCGCCGCCACAAGGCGGAACCTTGGCGGAACCAATCTAGGGCTCTGGCAGAGCTGTTCTGCCGGGGAAACTTCCCTCCCGGAGGGGGAAATCATCACCATCGTCATCACCAACGCTTATGAACATGTTTATGCTTTGTGAGTAGTTACTTTTGTTCCTGAGGACATGGGAGAAGTCTTGCTATTAGTAGTCATGTGAATTTGGTATTCGTTTGATATTTTGATGAGATGTATGTTGTCTCTCCTCTAGTGGTGTTATGTGAACGTCGACTACATGAAACTTCACCATTGTTTTGGCCTAGAGGAAGTCATTGGGGAGTAATAAGTAGATGATGGGTTGCTAGAGTGATAGAAGCTTAAACCCTAGTTTATGTGTTGCTTCGTAAGGGGATGATTTGGATCCATATGTTTCATGTTATGGTTAGGTTTACCTTAATACTTTTGTTGTAGTTGTGGATGCTTGCAATAGAGGTTAATCATAAGTGAGATGCTTGTCCAAGTAAGGGCAGTACCAAAGCACCGGTCCACCCACATACCAAATTATCGAAGTACCGAACGCGAATCATATGAGCGTGATGAAAACTAGCTTGACGATATTCCCATGTGTCCCCGGGAGCGCTTTTCTCTATATAAGAGTTTGTCCAGGCTTGTCCTTTGCTACAAAAAGGATTGGACCGCCTTGCTGCACTTTATTTACTTTTGTTACTTGTTGCTCGTTAGAAATTATCCTATCACAAAACTATATGTTACCACTTATTTCAGTACTTGCAGAGAATACCATGCTGGAAACCGCTTATCATTTCCTTCCGCTCCTCGTTGAGTTCGACACTCTTACTTATCGAAAGGAATATGATAGATCCCCTATACTTGTGGGTCATCAAGACTCTTTTCTGGCACCGTTGCCGGGGAGTGAAGCGCCTTTGGTAGGTGGAATTTGGTAAGGAAAAGTTTATATGGTGTGCTGAAATTTACTGTCACTTGTTACTATGGAAAGTAATCCTCTGAGGGGCTTGTTCGGGGTATCTTCACCCCGACCAGTAGAGCAAAGAGTTGCTCCTCAACCTACTGAACCTACTGAAAATGAAAATGTCTCCTTTGAAATTCCTTCGGGTATGATAGAAAAACTGCTAGCTAATCCTTTTTTAGGAGATGGAACAAAACATCCTGATGAGCATCTAATATATGTGGATGAAGTTTGTGGATTATTTAAGCTTGCAGGTGTACTCGGAGATGTTTTTTTTATAGAAAGACTGTAAGGGAACCCCCTACAACATAATTGGTGCAACAAACCCAAATTGCAAGTACCAAGCCTTGAACCTGGGTGGGTGGGAAGGCGTCAGCCCCTTCCCACCACTAGGCTATGCCTTAGTCTGCCGCGGAGATGTTGTTAAGAAGAAGGTCTTCCCTTTATCTTTGAAGGGAGATGGATCAACATGGTATAGGCTATGTGATGATATGGGGTCTTGGAATTACAAACGATTGAAATTGGAATTTCATCAGAAGTTTTATCCTATGCATCTTGTTCATCGTGATCGCAATTATATTGTCGGGGATAACTGATCCACGAACACCTATGGGGCCGGCGGACCGGGCCCCTTTCGGTTCGGCGGGGGACGGAGATCGCACGAAGAGCAGATCGAGGCGAGGCACACGAGAAGTTTACCCAGCTTCGGAGCTCTCCGGAGAGATAACACTCCTACTGCTTCTTGTCTGGTTGTATTATTTAGTGTTCTTGCTCTCCAAAGTGAGAGTGTGATGTTCTCTGGGCTACGGATGGATCGAAGCAAACTATCTGAGGCTTCGAACCTATGAGCCGAACCCCCTCTACGTTGCGCATGGGCCTCCTTTTATATGCTAAAGGGGTCACCGACAGGTGGCAACGCAGATGAGGGTAAAAACGTAAAAAGTGAGGTAGTTGATACAGTTGCTTGCACAGTGCACCCTACCTAACCCTGACGGCAGGGGACAAGGGCATTAAATGCCCGTCTGAGTCGCCCGAACAGTGCAGAAAAGGACCGTTAGGGGCGCCATCGTTCGCCATGATGGCAATCTTGTCAGCTACGCATGCCACTGCGCACCGCTGGCTGCACAGCCTCCCGCCACGTATGCCCGGAGAGGACTCCAGAGCGACACGTTGGTGGATGCGCTGGAGCGTGGACGCAGAGTGGCCGCCTGCCGCGGCAAGCGCCTTGCCGCTGTTGTTATCTTGTCGGATCCGGAAGCTTGTCGCTCACCGGGCTTCGAGGTACCTTGGTTTGTCTTCCCGGCAAGCTCCTCTTGCCGGGGCCTTGTCGCCTTGCCGGAGCGCGTGGCGCGTCGCGGCAAGTTCATTGGAGCGTCTTGGTTGGCCTTCCCAGCAAGCTCCTCTTGCCGGGGTCTTGTCTCCTTAGCTTAAATACTTTGTTCTTGGATGGCTCCAAGGGAACCTTGGGGGGAACTTGGCGATCACCCGGCAAGCCTTTGCCGCAGGGTGCTGCAACTGCCCGTGCACAAGTTCGGGGTACTAGGGTACCCCTAATCTAGTACACCGACAGGAGCCCCCGGGCCTGGGCCAGACACGGTGCCGAGCGCTGTTGGGCCAAGCCCAATACAGGGCACGGGCACACGCGGGCTGGGCCACGCCAATCTTGTTCCGTATCCACCGCACTCTCCCATAACGGCATGCGTTGAATGCGGCATCGTGGGAGAGATCGTGGGTGGTCGTTTAAGCGGAAGGCCGAAACGTCCGCCCCGTCCCTCTTTATAGGCAGAGGAAACAGGGGCAGTTCGTCCCCCCTCGCTGTTTGCTGTTACTCCTTCTTCACAAACTCCGCTGCTCCCCCTTCTTCTCGAGGCCGAGAGAGCAGCGCTACGCCCCCCCCATTGCCACCAGCATCACCACGCCGTCGACCTTCTCCACCACCTCCACCATGGCCCCGAAAGCCGACAAGGGAAAGGGCGTGAAGTCGGCCGAGGCGCAGCGGCTCACGGCGCTGCGGAAGGAGCGGGCGATCTTCACCCCCCAGCTCGGCGTGCAAGAGCTGAGGGAGTACTTCTACCTCTTTTGGGCGACGGAGACGCGTGCGCATCCGCGCACGAGGGTACTCCCGGCCGCTGCCTCGGAGTCGGCTCCAAATGGGTACCCATTCTTCTCGCTATTCTTCTACTGCGGGCTCTGCCCGCCCTTCTCGGAATTCTTTTGTGACATTATGAACACGTATGGCTTCCGCCTCCTTGACTTCACCCCCAATGCTGTCTTGACCATGGCAGTTTTCGCACACTTGTGCGAGAACTTTGTCGGAGTCCACCCTAGTGTAGCCCTTTTCCGCCACTTCTTCATTCCTCAGATAGAGAGAGGAGAGCCGCTTGCCGGAGGGATTGCCTGGGTCTCGAGAGTCGGCAAGAAAGAGGCATACTTGGAGGGTGAGCTTCGCAGCAAGTGGGAGGAGTGGAGAGCGGAGTGGTGTTGGATCGTCAAGGAGGATCCGCAGCCCTTCACCGCCGTGCGCCAAACTCCAATAGTGCGCGGCAATGACTGGAGCAACATGGCCCCAGAAGACGAGAGGCTGAAGATCGCCATCACTAGGATTCTTCGCCTCAGGCTTGCCGGGCTCACCGTAGGTGCTGTTGGGGCAGATTTCCTCCGCCGCCGCATTGCCCCCTCCAGGAGAGGAGGAGGCCCGCCTGGGAATTTAAGAATTCGGCGGACATCATGAGGCTGCGGCCGGGCCTCAACTACAACTTCACTGTCTTGGAGTTGGACGCAATGCTCTTGGAATTATTCAAACGCGACCCCCAGCATCCATTCACACTGCCAAGGGGCGTAGTTCCTTTATGCAATAACTCTTCGCTTGACCGGATCCGCACCATGATGCCATTGTGCGATTCACACGGCATCGTCCCGACTTGGCAAGAGCCCGTGGACGACGTTGTGCGAGCGTTCTTCGACACCTTGGAGGAATTGCCGGTCCGCACCGACGAGCAGAAGAGCCTCACCCGTGACACCACCAACGAGGAGCTGCAGCTCATCACTACTAGGGCGGAAGAGGCCGCGACCGCAGCTGCTGCGGGTGTGTTTGGGTTCACTGTGGAGGAGGCGGAGGCTGCAGAGGCGGCAAACCTTGCCGAACGCGCGGAGTTCATGGGCGAGGAGGAGCCTGCCGGTTCTGAAACCGAGTCGAGCGAGGCCGGCGAGGAGGAGACTGAGCCTTCAGAGAGCTTGCCGCAGGCGGAGCCCCCGGCCCCGCCAAGGAGGCACCTTCGCAGGGCCGGGGATGCAGCAGGGCGGCAGCCGGCTCCACAGCCACCGAGCCACGCGACGCGCTCTACGGAGGCAAGCAATGTTGCCGCGGGAGCGCCTCACGCAACAGCGGCAACTGGAGCGGGATCTTCCCGGGCCACCGCCGCCGCCCCCGCCAAGCGGGCAAGGGATCCTACTCCTCCACCTCGCCGCACCGGAGGAGGGCCGGACTTCGATCTTTCCGCGCTCAGCTCCGATGAGGAGGAAGAAGAGTGAGTTTCTTTGGTGCCCTTATAATCCTTCAATCTTGCTGTTTATATCTTGTATCTGACTTGCTCCAATCTGGGCTCTTTTCTTTTCAGAACACTGGCCCAGAGAGCGGCGAAGAGGGCCAAGGACGCGGTGATCGTCATCGAGGATGACCCCATCGCGTCGGCAGGAGGTGGGTCCGAGACCACCTTGACGGACCCGGCAATCACCCCTCGGAGCAGCCCCCAGCGTAAGTTCAAGTTTATCCTTCTGCTGTCGGGCGCGCTTGAGTGCTTTTTCCTTTGTTGATATCTTGCTTGTTGACTTGTGCAGGAGCAGGGCAGCCTCATCAGGAGCGCCCGGAGGCCGATCCCGAAGCGCCACCTGCTTCGACTGCGCCGCCAAGGGAGGAGACCCCGGCAAGGGAGCGCTCTCCGGCAAGGGGGGACTCTCTGGCAAGGGACAGCACTACTGATCCCGCGTCGACCGAGGCCACAGCTGAAGATCTTGGCTCAAGTAATCCACTTGCGCAAAAACTTTCCCTTGGGTTCTGCTTTTTCTGTTTTTCTTTCCTTGAATTTTTGATTGATTTTCCTCCCTTCTTCGTTCTTCAGACCCATCTTCGGCTGAGCCAATGGAGACAGACGGCGCCGGCAAGGAAGGTGCCGGTGCTGATGAGACCGCCGGCGAGGAGGCCGCCGGGGCTGCTGCTGCAGAAGCCGGCGAGGGATCGGGCGATCGCACTGACGACCCTGAGGCCGCAAGAGCGCCGGGCGCTGCACCGACCGTCGAACCCTCTGCCGCTTCCGCGGAGCCGGACTCCGAGGAGCCCCAGCCCGGCGCCTACTTGCAGGCCGGTGACAACATCTTCATCAAGCTACCCTGGGCGTCGAGCTCCAGGGCGCCAGTCGAGGGGGAGATTTTCGACGGGGAGGTGCTCGCCTCTGCTGGGCTGTCATTGGTTGATGCACCCGGCAGCAGCAGTGGCGAGCCTGAGGAGGAGAAGCTGCTGCGGAAGCTGCTGTCACTCTACCGCACCCGGCAAGCCAAGCTGGCTTCCCGGGAAGCGCTTGTCGCGAAGGCGGGAGTTGACATGGAGAAGCGCGCGGAGGAGCTCCGGAGCCAAAATCAAGAAGCTCTTCGATCCCTGGCGCAGGAGCGGGAGCGAGTAGACGAGGAGCGCACGGCCTTTCTTCTCAAGAAGGCCGAGGCTGAGGAGGAACAAAGACTTGCTGCCGAGAAGCAGTCCGCGTGGGAAGGCGAGCTAGTGCAGCGGAAGGCCCACCTTGACAGCTACGAGGAAGAGCTCGCCGAGCGCAAGCGAGCACTTGGCGGGGCGCTCAAGGAGGCAAAGGATGCCGCGGCAACTGCAGAGGCCGCCAATAAGGAGCTAGAGGAGAAGGTGGCGCGGCTGGAGGCCGATATTGGGAAGAGCGGCGAGGAGATTGCCGCTCTCAATCGTGAGCGCGAGAAGGATGCTGCCGCCCCTGGTGAACTGCAAGGCCTTCTCGCTGAGAGGGGCAAGGAGCTCAGCGCCGCCAAGGATTCCAAAGCAGACCTGGAGCTGAAGCTGGCCACGCTAACGTAGACGCTGGAGGCCGGCAAGGAGCGGGAGAAGACCTTGGCGGAGAAGGTTAAGGCTGACGCGGCGCTGTTGGAGAGCATTGCAGTCACTCAGAACTCCTTCAGAGACACAGTGGAGCACTGGACCGAGGGTCTGGTGAACACTGCCGCCGTCATCAACGAGGAGCTGGCGCAGCTGGGGATGGAGGACTTTGGGTATCCTTCCGACGAGAGCCTTCAACCCAGCGCCAAGATCAGTCTATTCTTCAAGGGCGTGGCGACGGCACTCCAGCGGCTCCGGGAGAGGATCCCGAAGCAGCTGGCCGACGAGTCGCGGAAAATCTGCGCTGGGGTTCTCCAGAAGGTGCTGATGAAGGTGGCCTTCCGCAACCCAGGCCTCAGCTTCACCAACGTCCTCCGATCCTTGCCGCCTGACGCCGATCTAGACGCACTCAAGGCCCTTGTCGCACCCATTGTGGACAAGGTGAGCGAGATCAAGCGAGTCAAGGGCGGGCGCGTAGATTAGGCCGCCCATTTCTTCTTTTCCCTTGTCGCTGCTAGTCATGTCATGAAAACAGTCTATTAGAGCTGCGACAAGTTATCTTTGTAATATAACTTTATTTCTGTCTATCAATTGCAATGTTATTACCTCTACTAGATTCCTCCCTTTGTATGTTTTCACCCTACACTTCTAGAGAACTTGCCGGCGCAGGCGCCCGAGCCGCAAGCGCTGAGTGCGGAACTTCAGCAGCCTGCCGGCGACGCTGCTTCCGACAAGAAACCTTGTCGTGACTAGATGCAGCACGCTTAAGCTGTTGAGCCGACTCGAAACAAAGTAAGGGCGCAACTAGCCACGAGTTGGTTCCTCCGCGCACAGGTTTTCCATACAAAGCAGGGTCGTTCAAGGAAGATAACTCAAAAATTTAAAAAGGTGATTGCTCAAACTTTGGCAACTTAGCTTTTCTGTTATTTGCTTCCCGGTAAGGCAAGTCTTTGCTTGAACGACACCCGGCCCACACCACAATCTTCTCCTTCCCCCCGGCAAACTTGTGTGCGAGAGAACCTTCTTTTCCTTTAAAAGAAAAAGAAAGAAGAGAAAATAATAGTATGGAGCACTTTGGCTCGTTACTGCTTACCGGATGTAAGTGCTGCACAAAGTGTCAGATAATCACATGCAAGAAAGGATCTAACGCATGAAATGGACAAGCTGTGCGGAGCACATGGGTTTTTACTTATGCGCGGGATCTGCGGCCGGCTTTGTACAAAGGATTACATGCAACAGCGGCAAGACTTGTACAAAAGGTGGTTGCCGGAACGGGTTCCGGCAACCGCGCCTTATGGGAAAAACTTATGAAGATGTTCTATGTTCCAGGAGTTGCTCACTGGAATGCCATCTTCGGTCTCAAGACGGACAGCACCAGGCCTTGTGACTTGTCTCACCTGATAAGGGCCTTCCCACTTCGGCGTCAACTTGTTGGAATTCTTGGCGGACTGAACGCGCCGAAGAACAAGGTCGCCTTCCTCGAAGCTTCTGGCTTTAACTTTGCGGCTATGATAGCGGCACAAAGCTTGCTGGTATCGAGCAGCTCGTACAGCAGCCTGAAGACGATCTTCCTCAAGGAGCAGCGCGTCGTCTTGCCGCAGCTGTTCTTGCTCAAGCTCATCATAAGCGAGCACTCGAGGTGATCCGTATACGAGTTCCGTGGGGAGAACTACCTCTGCTCCATAGACTAGAGCGAAAGGTGTCTGGCCAGTGGCTCGATTTGGCGTCGTTCTGATCGACCAAAGAACCACCGGCAGCTCCTCGATCCAGTTCCTTCCGCACCTGTGCAGCCTGTCGAAAGTTCTGGTCTTGAGCCCGCGCAGCACTTCAGCATTTGCCCTCTCTGCTTGACCGTTGCTTCTGGGATGAGCAACAAAAGCGAAGCAGACCTTGGCGCCAAGGTCTTGGACGTACTGCATGAAGGTGCGGCTCATGAATTGCGTACCGTTGTCGGTGATGATCCTGTTAGGGATCCCGAAACGGCAAACAATTGACCTGAAGAACTTGACTGCTGACTGTGCTGTCACCTTCCTCACTGGCTGCACTTCCGGCCACTTTGTGAACTTGTCGATTGCGACGTACAAGTACTCAAAGCCCCCGACAGCTCGGGGGAAGGGGCCGAGGATATCGAGCCCCCAGACCGAAAATGGCCAGGATAAAGGGATTGTCTGGAGAGCTTGAGTTGGCTGGTGTATCTGTTTGGAGTGGAACTGGCACGCTTCACACTTGGTTACTTGTGCAGTTGCATCCTGGAGGGCTGTCGGCCAAAAGAAACCTTGCCGGAAAGCTTTGCCGGCAAGTGCTCTTGCGCCTATGTGGTGGCCACATATGCCTCCATGTATCTCAGCCAACAGCTTTTGTCCATCTTCCCGGTGAATACACTTCAATTTCACACCGTTGAGTCTTCTTCTGTACAGTATGATATCGACAAACTGGTACATACTTGACTGTCGGGCTACTCTTTCCGCTTCTTCTTGCTCTTCGGGAAGTTCTCCTGTTTGAAGGAAACGGACAATCTGCTGTGCCCATGCTGGAGCTTGTGGCTCGACAACAAGGATTAAAGGCATATCTACTGCTGCGGGAACATCTGCTTCTACAACAAGGACTTGCGGCCCTGCCGGAGCTTGATGTTCTCCGGCAAGCTTGTCGGAGCAAAACTTGTCGGGAGCGTCTGCTTCAACGAAACAAACCATTAGGCTTGCTAGAGCAGACTGCCCCTCAGCATCCTTGGTGTTGATCTTGGGGACTTTCTTGGCGGCGGCTTCGGGGAGCTCTGTCGGAAAGTAGTCACCGGAAACCAACTTCCTCTTTTTGCTTTGTCCAGTTGATGGTGTTACGGATGGTTGAGTCAACTTAAGCACAAAGATCCCTGATTCCACAGGTAATTTTAGTGCGGCGCACTTTGACAGGCCATCAGCAATATCATTCTGAGCTCTTGGGATATGCTCCATTTGTAGGCCGTCAAAGTGCTCTTCTAGCTTCCTCACTTCATCAACATATGCTTCCATCAACGGACTCTGGTAGTTCTTGTTTACTTGTCGGACGACAAGCTGTGAGTCACCCCTGACAATGAGCTTCTTGATCCCAAGGTCTGCTGCGATTCTGAGACCGGCAAGCAATCCTTCATACTCTGCAGTATTGTTGGTTGCTTGCTCTTTGGGAAAATGCATCTGGACTACGTACTTGAGGTGCTCTCCGGTGGGTGTGACAAGCAGCACGCCTGCACCGGCGCCTTGCAGCGAGAAGGCACCATCAAAGTACATCAGCCACTCTTTGCTTGCCTCTTTGACGGGGATGCTCGTTTCTGGAATTTCTTCATCTGGGGTTGGCGTCCACTCTGCTATGAACTCTGCCAATGCTCTGCTTTGGATAGTTGAGGTACTTTCAAACTTGAGGCCAAAGCTTGACAATTCCAGCGCCCACTCGACAATCCTGCCTGTTGCTTCTGGATTTTGCAGTATCCTCTTCAGCGGAAAGCGAGTGACGACTGTAATCTCATGTGCTTGGAAGTAATGGCGCAGCTTTCTCGAGGCCATAAGGAGGCCGAAAAGCAACTTCTGCACACCAGAGTATCTTGATCTAGCTCCCTGCAGAAGAGAACTGACAAAGTAGACTGGGCACTACACCATTCTCCTTGGCATCTCATCTTGCTCCTGCGCAAACTCATGTTTGTCGGGACCAGAGCTTGTCGGCGAAGCCCCCTGCTTATCGCTGGATGGATCTGCCGTGGTTGCTGGCTCATCATCTGCCTCCCTCTCCGCCACTAACGCAGCACTAACCACTTGATTGGTTGCTGCTATATACAGCAGCAACTTCTCTTGCGGCTTAGGTGCGACAAGTGTTGGAGTGGAGGACAGGTATCTCTTCAAGTCCTGCAGCGCAGCCTCCACTTCCGGAGTCCATTTCATTGGACCTGCCTTTTTCAAAATTTTGAAAAATGGCAGGGCGCGCTCAGCAGATCTAGAGATAAACCTGCTGAGAGCAGCCACGCAACCGGCAAGCCTTCGTACATCCTTGACGCGCTTTGGGGCTTCGATCTACTCGATGGCTTTGATCTTGTCGGGATTGGCTTCAATTCCCCGCTGAGACACGAAGAACCCGAGAAGCTTGCCGGAAGGGACTCCAAACACGCACTTCTCGGGGTTAAGCTTGAGGTTAATCTTGCGCAGGTTTGCAAATGTCTCATCTAAATCTTGAATCACGGTCGCTTTGTCCTTGCTCTTGACCACTATGTCATCCATGTAAGCTTCCACATTTCTGTGTATTTGTGGCTCAAAAGCATGGTGAACTACCCTTGCGAATGTTGAACCAGCATTCTTCAAACCGAAAGGCATCCGTACGAAGCAGTATGTGCCACACGGGGTGATAAATGCGGTTTTCTCTTCATCTTCTTCTGCCATGAAGATCTGATGATATCCTGAGTATGCATCAAGAAATGAAAGCAAATCACATCCGGCTGTGGAGTCAACAATCTGGTCAATACGCGGCAAGGGAAATGGGTCTTTGGGACAAGCTTTATTAACATCAGTGAAGTCAATACAAAGTCTCCATTTCCCGTTAGCCTTGCGCACAACAACAGGATTGGCCAACCACGTGGGATGGAGTACTCCTCTGACAAGGCCTGCTGCTTCCAACTTCTTGATTTCTTCTGCGATGAATTCTTGGCGCTCAACTGCCTGCTTCCTGACTCTCTGCTTGACGGGCCGCGCATGAGGACAGACGGCAAGGTGGTGCTCTATCACTTTCCTGGGAACACCGGGGATATCAGACGGTTGCCACGCAAACACGTCGACATTCGCCCGCAGGAAAGCAACGAGCGCGCTTTCCTATTTGGGGTCAAGAGTGGCGCTGATGGTGAAGGTACCACTAGTGCCATCCTCCTTAGAGGACACCTTCTTAGTCGCAGGTGGAGCTGCCATCGCCTTCTTGCACTTGCCGGTGGAGCTCGATGGTGCGTCCTCGACGGTAGCGCAACACTCCGAAGAGGTGCGCTTGCCGGAGTGGGCATCAGAGCTCTTGCCGGACTTGGTCTTCTTCCCCCCGGGAGCTTCAGCGGCAAGTGTCCTTCGTTCTGCTGCGGCTGCTGCTTCCCGGTAGATCTTGTCGGCACAGATAAGAGCATCCTTCTTGTCGCCAGGGACAGAGATGACACTTATTAGGCCTGGCATTTTCAGTACATTGAACGCATAGTGAGAGGCTGCCATGAACTTGGCGAGTGCCGGACGGCCAAGGATTCCATTGTAAGGTAATGGAAAATCGGCAACGTCAAACGTGACCCTCTCAGTCCTGAAGTTTAGCTCACTGCCAAATGTTACCGGCAACGTGATCTTTCCCTTTGGCTTGCTTCTTCCCGGGTTGATTCCTTGAAATGTGCCGGTCTCTTCGAGCTCGCTGTCAGGGATCTGGAGCTTCTGGAGCACCATGGAGGAGATCAAGTTCAAACCGGCCCCGCCGTCAACTAGCATCTTAGTGACCTTGAGGTTGCGGATTGTTGGTGAAACCAACATCGGCAAGCACCCGACCGCAGTTATGCGATCCGGGTGGTCCTCAATATCAAAGATGATAGGCGTGCCGGACCATTTCAGAGGCCTGCGTGACTCGATGGGTGGTTCTGCTACATTAACCTCCCGCATCCACTGCTTGAGCTGGCGGTGCGAGGCATGCAGAGAAGCACCACCGTCAACGCACAGGACCTCTATAGCTTTCTAGAACTCCTGCTCATCGGTTTCCTCATCATCCATATCTTCATCGTCGCCGTCATCTTCATCCTTGTCGCGGCCGCGAGGAGGTCTGTCACCTTGCCGCTGCTTGGCCTTGCCGCGGCGTCCTCCCCGGCCGGGACGTTTCTTGCCGGATCCACCAGCTCCTTCCTGGGCCTTCTCCTTGTCGCGCCGCTCATATTCAGCTTTCTGTTGCTCAACGAGCTGCTCGACCCTCTTGCAGTTCTGAAGATCATGGCCCTTGGTGCGGTGAATCTTGCAATACTGCTTGTTGGTGACGTCCTGCTTGTCGGTGACCACCACCCCCGCGGCAACCTCCTTGCCGAAGTCACCAGCTTTGGCTTCCTTGGCGCCGCCACCGTTGCCGGACTGCTCAACAACTAGCACTTCTTTGCCTTTCCTCCTTCTATTGTTCCGCCGCCGGTTTTTCCTTGTCGGGGCGGCATCTTCGCTGTCAGATCCTCCCGCTCCTATATTTTCTCCGGGGAGTCTCCTCCCTTCCTCAGCACGCGCGCACTTGTCGGCCAGTGCATATAACTCACTGACATCCCTGATCTTGCACATCGCCATTTCCTCCCGCATCCTGCGGTTCCGCATGTTCTGATGGAACGTGCTGATCACCGCGGCAGGGTGGACGTCTGGGATGTTGTGATGCACGCTACTGAATCTCTGAATGTACTTGCGCAGGGGCTCTCCTTCCTTCTGGGCGAGCAAATGAAGATCACTCTCCTGGCCATGAGGCTTGTGTCCGCCGGTAAAGGCGCCGACAAACTGATGGCACAGATCAGCCCAAGAGGATATGGAGTTGTCCAGCAAGTGCATGAGCCAGGACCTGACATTGGGCTTGAGCACCAGCGGGAAGTAGTTGGCAAGGATCTTGTCATCTCATCCCCCGGCAGCTTGCACCGCAATGGTGTAGATGCTGAGGAACTCTGACGGATGCGTCTTGCCGTCGTACTTCTCCGGTACGTATGGCTTGAAGTTCTTTGTACTGGGCCACTGGACTTGCCGCAGCTCACGAGTGAACACAGGACAACCTACCGCGTATGGCAGATCGCCTGGTTCTCCTGGCGCATGCATGTCAACAGAGGGCCCAGCGCGCTTGTCGGATTGACGTCGCGCTTCTCTTTGGCGCTCGATGCGGGTTCGAGCGTCTTCTTGTTGTCGATCATGAAGAACTTGGCGCTGATCGCGACGAGCTCGTGGATCCGACGATGCAGTGGAGTCGCTGTCGAGGTGGATCCGACGAGTCGGCGATCTTGGCCTTCGGGGCGGTGATTGCATGGTAGTTGCACCTCCGCCCGTTTCGTCGCCACCGGCTCGCGTCCGGCGGTCCTGCCGCGGCGGCGACGCGCTCGGCTGCCGTGGAGTGTCGCCGTTGGCGTAGCTGATGAGACTCTGAATGGTGGCTCTCCATTCGTCGATCTTGTCTGACATCGGAGGGTAATCTAGGAGAAGTTGAGCTCGCGCCAAAGCTTCTGCCGGAGTGGTGGGTGGCAGTGGCGGACGGCGCGAGGAGCGGGACGTGCTCGAACTTCTAACTATGTTAGAAGGAGCAGTATCCCGTCCAGGCGACCGTGCCCCGCTCGTGCCAGCATGCTGGCGTGCATGCTGGTCTTGAGCGCCCCGAGATCCACCAGCTTGGCCTTGGTCTAACATGCGCATGGTGCTGCGAGCGCCATGGTGCTGTTGATCTTGCGCCTCCTGAGAGTGGCGCGGAACATGTACAGTCGCCGAGGTTTGTGCAGCCTTGTCCTTGGACTTGGCAGCACTGTGAGCACCCTCATCGATGGCTGTTCTTCCGCCGGCGTCCACTCCACCACCCGTTTGCTCCAACGGTGGCGGAAATGACGTGGACGGAGCGGCTGCCGCCGAAGTCTTCTTCTTCGGTGGCATGTTGATGAAGGGAATGAAGATCTAGCTCGTGTGAACACCGGATCAGGTTCACACAATCCCGACGCCCCCTACCTGGCGCGCCAAAGATGTCGGGGATAACTGATCCACGAACACCTATGGGGCCGGCGGACCGGGCCCCTTTCGGTTCGGCGGGGGGCGGAGATCGCACGAAGAGCAGATCGAGGCGAGGCACACGAGCAGTTTACCCAGCTTCGGAGCTCTCCGGAGAGATAACACTCCTACTGCTGCTTGTCTGGTTGTATTATCTGGTGTTCTTGCTCTCCAAAGTGAGAGTGTGATGTCCTCTGGGCTACGGATGGATCGAAGCAAACTGTCTGAGGCTTCGAACCTATGAGCCGAACCCCCTCTACGTTGCGCATGGGTCTCCTTTTATATGCTAAAGGTGTCACCGACAGGTGGCAACGCAGATGAGGGTAAAAACGTAAAAAGTGAGGTAGTTGATACAGTTGCTTGCATAGTGCACCCTACCTAACCCTGACGGCAGGGGACAAGGGCATTAAATGCCCGTCTGAGTCACCCGAACAGTGCAGAAAAGGACCGTTAGGGGCGCCATCGTTCGCCATGATGGCAATCTTGTCAGCTATGCATGCCACTGCGCACCGCTGGCTGCACAGCCTCCCGCCACGTACGCCCGGAGAGGCCTCCAGAGCGACACGTTGGTGGATGCGCTGGAGCGTGGACGCAGAGTGGCCACCTGCCGCGGCAAGCGCCTTGCCGCTGTTGTTATCTTGTCGGATCCGGAAGCTTGTCGCTCACCGGGCTTCGAGGTAGCTTGGTTTGTCTTCCCGGCAAGCTCCTCTTGCCGGGGCCTTGTCGCCTTGCCGGAGCGTGTGGCGCGTTGCGGCAAGTTCATTGGAGCGTCTTGGTTGGCCTTCCCGGCAAGCTCTTCTTGCCGGGGTCTTGTCTCCTTAGCTTAAATACTTTGTTCTTGGATGGCTCCAAGGGAACCTTGGGGGGAACTTGGCGATCACCCGGCAAGCCTTTGCCGCGGGGTGCTGCAACTGCCCGTGCACAAGTTCAGGGTACTAGGGTACCCCTAATCTAGTACACCGACATATATATATATATATATATATATATATATATATATATATATATATATATATATATATAAGCCTCGCGAAGGAGAAGGCATCGCTCAAGCTTGGGGGAGGCTTAAATCAATGTTATATTCATGCCCCAATAATGAGCTCTCAAGAGAAATGGTTATTCAAAATTTTTATGCTAGGCTTTCTGATAGCAATTGCACCATGCTTGATACTTCTTGTGCTGGCTCTTTTATGATGAAGACTATTGAATTCAAATGGGATTTATTGGAAAGAATTAAATGCAACTCTGAAGATTGGGACCTCGACAAAGGTAAGGAGTCAGGTATGACACCTAGTTTTGATTGTGTTAAATCTTTTATGGATACCGATATTTTCCATAAATTTAGCACTAAATATGGACTTGACTCAGAGATAGTAGCTTCTTTCTGTGAATATTTTGCTACTTATGTTGATCTCCCCAAGGAGAAGTGGTTTAAATATCATCCTCCCATAGAAGAAAAAGTAGCTGCACCTATTAAAGTTGAAGAAAAGACTGTCACTTATAATGATCCTATTGTTCCTACTGCTTATGTTGAGAAACCACCTTTCCCTGTTAGGATAAAGGATCATGCTAAAGCTTCAAATGTGGTTCATAAAAGCAATGTTAAAACATATACACATCCTGAGCAAGTTAAAGTTGAACCTAATATTGCTATTGTTAAAGATCTCTTGTCTGATAATATTGATGTGCATGTTATTTATTTCTATGATGAAACTGCTAGAATTGCTAAACCCTTTGCTAAAGATAAACCTAGACCTATGGTAGGCATGCCTGTTATCTCTGTTAAAATAGGAGATCATTGTTATCATGGCTTATGTGATATGGGTGCTAGTGCTAGAGCAATACCTCATTCCTTATACAAAGAAATTATGCATGATATTGCACCTTCTAAAATGGAAGATATTGATGTCACAATTAAACTTGCCAATAGAGATACTATTTCACCAATGGGAATTGTTAGAGATATTGAAGTCTTGTGTGGGAAAACTAAATATCCTGCTGATTTTCTTGTTCTTGGTTCCCCACAAGATAGCTTTTGTCCCACTATATTTGGTAGACCCTTCTTAAACGCTGTTAATGCTACCATAGATTGCAAAAGGGATGTTGTTACTATCGGTTTAGATGATATGACTCATGAATTTAATTTCTCTAAATTTAGTAGACAACACCGTGAAGAAGAATTACCTAGTAAGGATGAAATTATTGGTCTTGCTTCTATTGCCGTACCTCCTAGTGATCCTTTTGAACAATATTTGCTAGACCATGAAAATGATATGTTTATGAATGAAAGAACGGAAATAGATGAAGTATTCTTTAAACAGGAACCTATTTTGAAACACAACTTGCCTGTTGAAATCTTAGGGGATCCTCCTCCACCCAATGGTGATCCCGTGTTTGTAAGTGCATCTAGTGCCCCTTAGTGATTTTGGTGTATTGAAGACTTATAGGTTAAGGGACTAATGCGTTTGTGAGTGTACACAGGTCTATAAGTCTATGAGGAGTTTGATATTTACAGAGAAAGTCGACCCCTAAAAATGAAGTTCTTCAACTGAAGACTTTGGATTACTGAAGACTTTCTGAAGACTTTGAAAGTGAAGAAATTAGTGTGACCTTGAAGACTTGGTATTCATTCGAGGAACATGAAGCATGAAGACTTTTGTTTTCATAGTTTCATTTTCTCTTTCTTGAGTCAGAGGAAACACCGTACTGTTAAAGGTGGTAAAGGAAATACTAAGGAAAAATTTCCATGTGATGCTCAACTCAAAACCCTACACCTACCAATCCCTTCGAGTGAAGCCATTGGCAATCTCATACAGTCCAGTCATATTCTTCAGTGACAGAGACGAAGTTCTTCTGGTCTCTGAGGAATTTGTTCTGACTGAGGAGTTAGGAATTCGCCAGTGCGGATTTCCTACACAGTGAGGAACATGATAGCCCTGAGGATTTTGCTACTCAAAATTCCGACCGTTGCTGTGCTATGCGCCAGCTGTCCCAAAATATCTATCCACCTAACGGTCATATCATTGAAGGGCATTTATGTCTTATCATGTCGGGCTGCTCCCTAGGCTATAAATAGCCACCCCCTACAACCACTAGCTGGTTGGCTGCTCCGAGAGAAACTGACACTTGTCATTTGAGAGCAACCCATCCTCCGAGGAATTTGAGCGAAAATCATCAAGTGAGGAAAAACCCAAACCCAAACACCTACAAACCCCAAGTGATTGAGCATCACTGAAGAGATTGATCCTGCGTGGATCCGACGCTTGTTACCTTTGAAGACTGTGCTTCTTCCAGACGATTAGGCATCATGGTCTAGAGCATCCAAGAGGAATTGTGGATCGCAGAGTGACCAAGTTTGTGAAGGTTCGAAAGTCACCTGAAGACTTACCACGAGTGATTAGACGAGGTCTGTGTGACCTTAGTTCAAGGAGAATACGGTGAGGACTAGGTGTCCTGAGCTGCGTGTTCAGGACTGTGTGTCCTCGAGTTTAAATACTCAGCCACTCCAACCAGACGTACAACTGAGACAACAGTTGGAACTGGTCTACCAAATCATTGTCTTCACCAAGCTTACTGGTTCTATTCCCTCAACTCTTTCATTTCCTCATAACTGTGTTGTGTGTTTGTTCATATCTGTGTTTGAGGACTTTTACTGAAGACTTTCTCAATTTCCTCAGTTCAATTTCTTCAGTCTTTTTGTCTTCATCCTGTGTTATCCTCTGCTTACGCTTCCTGTACTCTGTGCCTGTCTTCATTTCATCATGATGACTATGCTTGTATTCTGTTATGTTTACTTTTGAGTACTTATTCCGCTGCTAGTAGTTCTTCGCTAAGGAATTTTCTCGCCGGTAAATTCCTCAATGAAGAATTTCATAAAAATCGCCTATTCACCCCCCATCTAGTCGATATAACGCACTTTCAAGCTTCGTCGTCTGCAGTCCATCGCCCCCACTTGAACCACACTTGCGCGCTAGTTTCTCGCGGCACCGAGCAAAATTTTTTTGCCACCGGGGAAATATCTATCTTCCCGCCCCCTCCCTCGTACCAAAAGCCACATTTCCACTGTTCCTCCTTGCTTTCCAAGTTCAAACCTTCACTACTGCTTACTGGCAGCTCAGCCTCCTTGCCGGCGACCCTTCTTCTTGCAGCATCGCCTCCTCGCCGGCTACCCTTCTTCTTGCAGCGCCGCCTCCTCGCCAGCGACCCTTCTTCTTGCTGCGCGGCCTCCTCGCCGCCAACCCTTCTTATTGCGCGGCCTCGTCAATATGGTCAGGTATCCACACCCCACCCACACCATCCTCCTCCTTTCCCGTCCCACATGCCCCGCCTGACGGAGCAACACCTTCCACCGAAATCACTGCCCCCCTTCTCCAATTAAGCGCCGCCCACAGCCATTTTACATGCAGTATAATGTGGAGCTGAGTAGCATGCGGCCGCATGCTCGAACGAGGTTGCTATGGCTGACATGCGTGTCGACCGCCAGATCTTGGAGGAGCACCTCGTCTTCGAGGCCACCGTCGACACCGCCGCGCGGTTGTCTACTTTAAAATACACTTCGTGATGTTTTCTCAAGGCCACCGCCAGTTCCTTCTAGTGATTTGTCCACTGTAATGTTAATATGCAATCTAATGTTCAGTTAACAATTTGGTCCTTTGAAATGTAATGTTCAGTTAACACTTTGGTTCAACAATTGCTACATTTCGTAGTACTGTTCTCAAGCATTCTTTGTTTTGTTAACTGTCTTATCTTCTAGTACATGTTTCTATTCTGCAATGTCGTGCTCAGTCTATTTTGATTCATTTGGTCCGTTGTCCATTTAACTGTTTGGTTCAGTTCTGCAATTTGATTTTCATTTGTTGTGGGTACAATTTTGTATTGTTATGCATGTGACACCAATCGAATTTGGTTGTATTCAATACATATTCTACTGATAGTATGGTAACTCTCAGCTAACCTGATCAAGATCTTCCTTATGTGTGTTGCAAGGAAACAATGGGAGACACTGCGGTTTACCATCGAGGTTTGTTCAGGAAGGGTCCTTTGGCTAATAGCACATTATTGTGCAGTTGCAGGAATCATTCTAATATTTAGGTTTCTTACAATTTGGTCTTGCACATGTAGGTCCTGCTGTCAGAGGCTTAGACTCACTGTTCGACCCATTTTGCATATGGGGAAATGAGATGTCCATGAATATCAGTCAAGTTAAGAAACTCAGAAAGATTGTTAGGATGAAGAAACTTGCAACGAATAACAGCAAGATCTTTGTTTGCACAATGAAGAAGACATCAGTCAACTATAGGATGGTACCAACTCTTTTACCTTGTTTTTACCCCTTGCGCCATTTCAAAATTTACAACAGCGATTTATGCATAGCTTTGTTTTCAGTACTTTTCAAAGAAGTTCACCGATGATTACCTCTCAAACCACCTGCATGGTCAATAGGCGAGGAAGGTATTCATTCAACACCCACGGTACAATATTGAAGTCTTGCTGAAGAGGACAAAGGTTGGGCGGGCAATTATCCATAGCCACTGGCCTAAAGTTGCAAGGACATTCAACATCACTGAAGGCTCAATATTTGCCTTCCGCTTCTGCGGTTTCCCAGATGAGATTCATCTGTCTATTTACCGTGTATGATGCTACTTTCCAAAGGTTTTTGATGCTGCATGTGAAACTTGGTGCTGTTGTGTAATGACGTAACTGAGTGCCGAAGCTATCTGATGTAATTCAATTATGAAATCCTGGTTGCTTTTATACGGATCTGAAATATCTGGCGTGTTTTATAAGAAATATCAGTCTGATTAGTACATGGATTATCAATAATAGGCTAATTACCCTGCTTATTGGGGTTTTGTATTGCAAACGGTTAATCAGACAGCACCGTGGGCGATGAACTCAAACAACCCGCATAGTTTCTAGAAAGTAGGCATGTTCGATCAACTAACAATCACACACGGCTTCCGGCAGCGAACTGTTTGCGTTAGGCCACCTTGCACACATGCTTCCACACAAAGAACTGTGTGGGATGTACATACCTACGGAAATGATTTTCTAGGATTCACCGTGTGGGATGTACATACCTACGGAAATGATTTATGGGATTCACCGTGTGGGATGAACATACCTACCGAAATGATTTCTGGGATTCACCGTGTGGGATGTACATGCCTACAAAAATGATATGTGGGATTCACCATGTGGGATGTACATACCTACGGAAATGATTTCTGGGATTCACCGTGTGGGATGTACATACCTACGGAAATGATTTCTGGGATTCACCGTGTGGGATGTACATACCTATGGAAATTATTGGGTTTCCATGCCTCGCCTGATCGCACACGGCCCCATCCTGGGTCCCACGAGGGCCTATCCCCGACAATTTCTGGTTCATGTGGGAAGGACCCCGCTATCGCCCACACTCACTTGGCGACGGTTCCAAATGCCGTCGCGGAAAGGGGTTTTAAACCGTTTGTTTAGGACGTCATTGTACCACTGTTGTCTTGTAGAACTTAAAGGTATACTCAAAATAATTTCCTTGTCCATCTGAAAGAAATGCTCTTCCAACAAGTTTTGATTCCAAACAACATTCACCGGGTCAATAAGATCAACAATCATAGTGGGGGATCCATGGTTTTTGCCACAACTGTGATAGATTGCTTTGGGTCGGGGTAGGCTAGATCATCCGGTAAACCTACCTTCTGCTTGTCCAGACGAGGAACTCCCGGTGCCAGCCATGGTGACGGTGGCCAGTGATGGCAGAGAGTGGATGGCGGTGGTGGTGGAACTTCCCGTGAGCACCGCGCTAACCCTAGATCGGTAGGGAGTGTCAGTGGAGATTGTGGCAGCGATGAACTTCGTCAGTCATGCCCCGGCCCCCACCTATGTTAATATAGCGCGGGTCACAGGGGCCCACCAACCATAATGGGTTGGGTGCCCCCGATCAGGTGCATTGACCAAGGGCCTGGCAGGCCGTTGGGCCTGCACAGAGGAGATCAACCTAACATTCTCCCCCTTGATCTCAACACTTTTAACCTTATACTTTCTAGTTTATTTGTTTCATCACATATTGGTACATAGAGCATGTTTCATCATCACAGCTCAACTACCGATAGAATCATACAACTACAACATACGTTTTGTTCAGAAACAAATTCTGTTCCTTTTGGGCCTATCCAGGAATCATAAGGCTTTCCCTGAAACCCATGTCGGCTAAGTGTTCCTTGAACACATTGGGTGGTAAGCCTTTCGTTAGCGGATCCAAAAGCATATCTTTTGTCCTTATATGCTTGAGACTTATAGTTTGATCCTGGATTTTATCTTTCACAACATAATACCTTGTCTCTATTGTTTTGGCAGCATTACTCGACTTGTTGTTGTGAGCTAGAATACTGCGGGCTAGTTGTCACAGTACATCTTTAGTGGTTTGTGAATACAATCTACTACTTTCAAGTCGGGTACAAATTCTTTAGCCATATCGCCTGCCTCGTGGCTTCGAAGCATGCTATGAATTCTGCATACATCGTGGATGATGCACCTATCGACTGTTTGGAGCTTTTCCACGAAATAGCTCCTCCAGCGAGGCTGAATACGTATCCTGGCCTGGATTTTCTATCATCTTTGTCCTCCGCAAAATATGCGTATGAATACCCTTTTATCTCTAGGGAATCACTTCTCCTGTATATTAGCATGTAGTCCTTCGTGCCTTGCGCATAATGTAATGCTTTCTTTACCATCTTCCAGTGCTCAATGCCTGGATTCTCTTGATATCTACCGAGTACCCCGGTGATAAAGGCTAAGTCAGGGCGAGTGCACACTTGTGCATACTGTAAGCTGCCAACTGCCGAAGCATATGGTACTGCTTTCATTTGATCGATCTCGTACTGGTTCTTGGGACATTGGAATTTCCCAAAACTACCGCCCTTAACTATAGGAGCAGGTGTGGCTTTACTCGCATGCATATTATACTTTTTAAGAACCTTTTCTAAATATGCTTTCTGTGATAGTCCTAAGAATCCATTGTTCCTATCTCGGTGAATTTCTATGCCCAAAACATATTATGCTTCACCAAGATCTGTTATGTCAAAATTTGAGGATAAGAACTTCTTTGTTTCTTGTAGTAGACTAACATCACTGCTAGCAAGCAGGATATCATCCACATACAAGATTAGGAAAATATATTTCCCATTTTTAAACTTTTCATAAATGCAATTATCCTCAATATTTTCTTTAAATCCAAAACTTTTAATCATTTGATTAAACTTTAGATACCACCGTCTATAGGCTTGTCTTAATCCATAAATGGATTTCTTTAGATGACATCTCATATTTTCCTTGCCATCCATGATAAAACCCTTGGGTTGTTTCATGTAGACCTTTTCTTTTAACCACCATTCAGAAATGTCGCCTTAACATCCATTTGATGTAACTCTAAATCAAAATGTGCAACTAATGCCATCATGATTCTGAAGGAATCCTTACATGAGACTGGGGAAAAAATCTCATTGTAGTCTATCCCTTCTCTTTGAGTAAATCATTTTGCCACAAGTCGTGCTTTATACGTTTCTACATTCCCTTTAGAGTTATACTTAGTTTTGTAGACCCATTTACAGCCTACTGTTTTGGCTTCTTTAGGAATTTCCTCTAAGTCCCAAACATCTTGGAACTCATCGATTTCATCTCGTCTTCCATTGCCTTCACCCACTTTGATGAATGAGGGCTTCTCATGGCTTCTTCATATGAGGTGGGATCGTTTTCTGTATGAAATATTTCCGTGTTAGAAACTTTATAATCAGTAGAAATAGCTGAATTTTTGTGTCTTGTACACCTTCTAAGGGCCTCAGTTTTTGGCACATTTTGTGCCTCAACTTCTGGCACCTCTTCTAAAATTTTGTTGTTGTACCTTCCTTTCATGCTCAACAACGGGTTCAGTCGGCTCCTGACGGACAGGTTCCGGGTCTGCCCCCATAGTTGTCATGGGTGGAGTTGCAACTGGTAGTGAGAAAAATGGCTCCTGATTCACCGGATTAGGTGCATGCACCCTCTTCTCCTCAAGACCAAGCTCCCCCTCATCATTTTGTCCTCTAATAATACGACATGTCTCGTTTCTACAAACTTTGTATATATGTCTAGGCAGTAGAAACGAAAACCCTTTGATCTGTTAGGATAGCCAATGAAGTGGCAACTCATTGTTTTGGGATCTAACTTTGCAATGTTTGGATTAAACATTTTGGCCTTAGCAGGGCACCCCCACACCCTGAAGTGTTGTAGGGAGGGCACCCTTCCTGTCCATAGCTCGTACGGTGTTGTGGGCACCGACTTGCTTGGTACTCTATTGAGAATGTGAATGGCGGTTTTAAGCGCCTCCATCCATAATCCCAATGGCAAGTTGGAATAACTCATCATGCTGCGCACCATATCCATAAGTGTACGGTTGCGCCTTTCAGCTACACTACTAGGGAAAACCTTATACACAGAAACTTACCAGTAGCGCGGGACAAAAAGAAGCGCTACTACAATTTACCACTAGTGCATGTTATCCAAACGCGCTGCAGCTAAGATCATAGCAGTAGTGCGTCTAACTGTAGAGGCGCTACTACTACAATTCCCCTTACTATTCTCGCCAGGCTACCTATAGTAGTAGCGTGCCTAAGGAAAGCGTGCTGCTGCTAAGATTGTTGTAGCAGTGTGTTTCGCGCAGGAAGCGCTACTGCTAAGGAAAGGAAAATAAAATGAAAAACATATAGAAAAGTAAATGAAAATGAAATAAATAGAAAAGGGGGAAGGAAAAAAGAAATGTGAATGGAAATAAATGAAAAAGAAAAATAAAGGAGAAATATGTAGCAGTAGCGGGCTTTATGGACATGCGCTATAGCTAATGTAGTAGTAGCGCTTTCCGTGGAACGCGCTGCTGCTACTTTCCACTTAACCAACCGTTCTTCTTCCCAACGCCCACTTCCCCCAAATCCAACATGCGTGCGTCTGCTGTCGCCGCCGTCATCGCCCGGCCGCCGTGCGCTCTCCCGTCGCCCTCCACACGCCGTTGACGCTGCCCCCGACCCCGACCTCGACGCCCCCTACATCGCCGCCCTCTACCATGCGCCCACCGCCCCGACCCCGACCCCGTCCCCGACCTCGACGCCGCGTGGCCCTCTCCATTACTCCGCCGGCGCCCGAGGTGAGCACGCCCTCCTCCTGTTGGGGAACGTAGCAATTTCAAAAATTTCCTACGCACACACACAGGATCATGGAGATGCATAACAACAAGAGGGGAGAGTGTGTCTACATACCCTCGTAGACCGAAAGCGGAAGCATAAGCACAACGCGGTTGATGTAGTCGTACATCTTCATGATCCGACCGATCCAAGTACCGAACGCACGGCACCTCCAAGTTCAGCACACGTTTAGCTCGATGGCCTCCCACGAACTCCGATCCAGAAGAGCTTCACGGGAGAGTTTCGTCAGCACGGCGGTGTGATGATGGTGATAATGATGCTACCGACGCAGGGCTTCTCCTAAGCACCGCTATGATATGATCGAGGTGGATTACGGTGGAGGGGGGTACCGCACACGGTTGGGAGAGATCAACAGATCAACTTGTGTGTTCCAGGGTGCCCCTGCCCCTGTATCTAAAGGAGCAAGGGGAGGGGGCCGGCGGCATCATAGGATGCGCCCCAAGGGGGGAATCCTACTCCTACTAGGAGTAGGTTCCCCCTTTCCTAGTCCAACTAGGAGGGGAAGGAAAGATGAGTAGGGGAGAAGGAAAGAGGGGGCCGCCCCCCAAAGCCCTAAACCAATTCGGTTTGGGCCTAGGGGGCGCACCCCACACTTCCTTGCTGCCCTCTCTTTCCACTAAGGCCCATGAAGGCCCATTGACCCCTCCGGCGAATTCCCGTAACTCTCCGGTACTCCAAAAAATACCCCAATCACTTGGAACCTTTCTGATGTCCGAATATAGTCGTCCAATATATCGATCTTTACGCCTCGACCATTTCGAGACTCCTCGTCATGTCCCCGATCTCATTCGGGACTCTGAACTACCTTCGGCACATCAAAACACATAAACTCATAATACCGGTCGTCACCGAACGTTAAGCGTGCGGACCCTACGGGTTCGAGAACTATGTAGACATGACCGAGACACGTCTCTGGTCAATAACCAATAGCAGAACCTGGATGCTCATATTGGCTCCCACATATTCTATGAAGATCTTTATTGGTCAAACCGCATAACAACATATGTTGTTCCCTTTGTCATCGGTATGTTACTTGCCCAAGATTTGATCATCGGTATCTCAATACCTAGTTCAATCTCGTTACCGGCAAGTCTCTTTAATTGTTCTGTAATACATCATCTCGCAAATAACTCATTAGTTACATTGCTTGCAAGGCTTATAGTGATGTGCATTACCGAGAGGGCCCAGAGATACCTCTCCGACAAGTGGAGTGACAAATCCTAATCTTGATCTATGACAACTCAACAAGTACCATCTGAGACACCTGTAGAGCACCTTTATAATCACCCAGTTACGTTGTGACGTTTGGTAGCACACAAAGTGTTCCTCCGGTATTTGGGAGTTGCATAATCTCATAGTCATAGGAACATGTACAAGTCATGAAGAAAGCAATAGCAACAAACTAAACGATCATCGTGCTAAGCTAACGGATGGGTCAAGTCAATCACATCATTCTCTAATGATGTGATCCCGTTAATCAAATGACAACTCATGTCTATGGTTCGGAAAGATAACCATTATTGATTCAACGAGCTAGTCAAGTAGAGGCAAACTAGTGACACTCTGTTTGTCTATGTATTCACACATGTACTAAGTTTCCAGTTAATACAATTCTACCATGAATAATAAACATTTATCATGATATAGGAAATATAATTAACAACTTTATTATTGCCTCTAGGGAATATTTCCTTCACCTCCTCCTCCTCCCCTACCTCTGCCTAGCTAGTGTTCTTAGGGTTAAATTTCAGAGTTCATCTAATTAGTTAGGGTTCATCAAATTAGATGCTAATTATGGCAGTAGTTGTTAAATAGAATTAGTTTTAGAGTTCATCAAATTAGTTAGGGTTAAATTTTAGAGTTCATCAAATTAGTTAGGGTTATATTTAAGACTTCATCTAACTAGTTTTTTACTGTTTTTAGTAAGTGTTTAATAGAATTAGTAAGAAAATTAATATAACTAGTTGAACTAGTTTATTTTTAGTAAAAACTAGTTTATTTTTATTTATAGTAAGTGCTTAATTGAACTAGTTGAGTTAATACAACTATTTTATTTTTAGTACGAAAATTAATAGAACTAGTTTACTTTTTTAGTTAAAGCAATTATTCCCGCATCGACATCGACAATGCCTATCCCGTATCCTCGTCGTCGAGTCGGCAGAGGACACCTGCGTCACCAGATGGGCCGTGTCCGGGACTGGGCTCCGTCGGGGTGGTATTGGGAGGCGCTACCTACCGGGGTGCACGGGTTGGTGAGGAGTCAGCCCGTCGTTGACCCGAACCTTCTTTGGTGGCTGCTACCTCTTGAGCACTGCGTTGGTTTTCCCCGAAGAGGAAGGGATGATGCAGCAAAGTAGTGTAAGTATTTCCCTCAGTTTTTGAGAACCAAAGTATCAATCCAGTAGGAGCCTACGCGCGAGTCCCTCGCACCTGCACAAAACAAATAAATCCTCGCAACCAACACAAATAGGGGTTGTCAATCCCTATAAGGCCACTTACGAGGGTGAGATCTGATAGATATGATAAGATCATATTTTTGGTATTTTTATGATAAAGATGCAAAGTAAAATAAAGGCAAAGTAATAGCAAAGTAGTAGGAGATCAATATGATAAAGATAGACCCGGGGGCCATAGGTTTCACTAGTGGCTTCTCTCGAGAGCATAAGTATTCTACGGTGGGTGAACAAATTACTGTTGAGCAATTGACAGAATTGAGCATAGTTATGAGAATATCTGGGTATGATCATGTATATAGGCATCAGTCCGAGACAAGTAGACCGACTCCTACCTGCATCTACTACTATTACCCCACTCATCGACCGCTATCCAGCATGCATCTAGAGTATTAAGTTAAAAACAGAGTAAAGCCTTAAGCAAGATGACATGATGTAGAGAGATAGACTCATGCAATATGAAGAAAAACCCATCTTGTTATCCTCGATGGCAACAATAGAATACGTGCCTTGCTGCCCTTACTGTCACCGGGAAAGGACACCGCAAGATTGAACCCAAAGCTAAGCACTTCTCCCATTGCAAGAAAGATCAATCTAGTAGGCCAAACCAAACTAATAATTCGAAGAGACTTGCAAAGATAACCAATCATACATAAAAGAATTCAGAGAAGATTCAAATATTATTCATAGATAGACTTGATCATAAACCCACAATTCATTGGTCTCAACAAACACACCGCAAAAAGAATATTACATCGAATAGTTCTCCACAAGAGAGGGGGAGAACGTTGTATTGAGATCCAAAAAGAGAGAAGAAGCCATCTAGCTACTAACTATGGACCCGTAGGTCTGAGGTAAACTACTCACACTTCATCGGAGAGGCTATGGTGTTGATGTAGAAGCCCTCCATGATCGATGCCCCTCCGGCGGAGCTCTGGAATAGGCCCCAAGATGGGATCTCGTGGATACAGAAAGTTACGGCGGTGGAATTAGGGTTTTGGCTCATGTTCTGATCATTTGCGGGTATGTTGTGGAAAATGGTGTTCCCTCAGTCACACCTTCTCCGAATGCTGCTGATGTGAAGAGATTCAAGCAACTCGACTCTCAAGCGAAGAATATCATATGTGGCCATCTGAGCAAAGGACAGTATGGCAGAGTGAGTGCTTTGGAGACAACAAAGCTTATCTGGGACAGGTTGTCCAAAGTGAATGAAGGAGTCTCAACACAGCGTGACTCTCGAGTTGATGTTCTTCGCAATCTCTTCGACCGCTTCAAAAGACTCGACAATGGAAATGTTCCACAAACCTTCGATCGCCTCACTGACATCTCAAATGAGCTTCAAGCACTTGGTGCCACTGACATCACCGACCATGAGGTGGTGAAGAAATTGCTGAGATCGCTTGATTCCTCATTTGACACTCTGGCATTGATGATACAAGAACGTGCTGATTACAAGTCACTTGATCCCGCTGATATTCTCGAGAGGCTAAATACTCATGAGTTCCAACTTGCTGAAAAAGAGATCTCTATGGTTCGAGCTATGGCAGATCACGTGCACTGAAGGCCAAGGCAGTATCTGAGTCCGAAGATGAAGACTCTGGTAGCAACCTTGGTGATCCTGAAGAACTAAGCCATGATCTAGCTCTGCTCGTGAAGAAGTTCCAAAAGTTCTGAAGACATGGTCGCCTTGGAAGACCCTCAAGGAGCAATGATTCCTCATCCAGTGACTACAAGAGGAGGCTCTGTCACAAATGCAAGAAACCTAGACATTACATTCAAGATTGTCCTCAGTGGCAAAAGGAATCAAAGAAGAAGAAATACAAGGATTACAGTTCTGATGATGTTAAGAAAAAGAAGAAATCCACAAAATCTTCATCATCAAAATCCTCAAAGCCTTCATATCACAAGAAGAGCAGCTCCAAGAAGGCTAGGGCATTCATTGGCAAGGAAATGGACTCTGAGGCTGAATCTGAAGAAAATGATGAAGAGGAGACATCTGAGGAGTCTGAATCTGGAGTGGCGAGCCTAGCTCTCGCTACTGCATTCATCAGCAAGTCTATCTTCAACACCAAAGAAAATGACCTCACCAACAAGGCTGATGAAGGCGATGATGACTACGCTCCCACCTATTGCTTCATGGCAAAGGGTGCCAAGGTACTCAAATATACCTCCTCTGAATCAAGTGAGAGTGAATATGATGAAAACCTTAAGCCCATCTATTCTAAACTTGCTAAGATTGCTGTAAAACAACAAAAGGCTTTAGAAAAGGTTCAAAACATGCTAGACAAAAGTGATGATATGTTGGGTGAAGAAATGGATCGCACTAAAGCCTCGACTGAAAATCTTCAGAGACTTCAGACTAGGTTTGACAATCTTCAAGGTCATCATAACACTCTCTTATCCAATCATGAGAAGCTTTCTCATGAATTTCTTCAAAGAAAGCAATACCTTGAGAAGCTAAGAGTGAGTTATGAAGATCTTCAGAAGGAGCGCGATTCATTACTTGCTCAACAAATCAGCGCTTCTCAGGAAGAATTTGTTCCTGCATGTTTGAAATGCATTGAACGTGAATCTGCTAACTCTTCACCTGAATGTTCAAATGCTGCTAATGTTTCAAATTCTTCACATGCCTCTGCTATCACTAATTCCTCATCTGAGGACATTGCTAGTATCACTGACGATGCAAGGCTGAAGGAATTGTACATGACAGGCGTGTACAAAAGCCTCAAAGGGCATCAGACTCTTTGTGATGTGCTTAAACAACAGATCCTCAACAGGAACCCTAGGAAAGAGGGTATTGCCTTTGAGAGGAAACTCAATGCTGATGGTACATATTGGAAGCCTGAGCAGTACCCCAAAACTACATGGGTTGCTGCAAAGGGACCTCCAGTTGATCCATCTAACTTATCTGGATTTGCATGTGAATCTCCTTGTTCTGATGATGAGTCATTTGACTCCAACTATAAACTGTTAAAATATCAGAATGGTGAAGTATTTGCTAGATATGTTGGCACTAACTGCAGGAACGGTTCCCCTATGAAGAAAATCTGGGTTCCCAAAAGATGCGTTGAAAATCTTCAGGTGAATGTCATCATGATGCCACCTGTGAAGAATAGGAACCCCAGATCAAATTCTTCATATGAACCAAATTCCTCATATGGATCCAAGTCCTCATACGGACCAAACTCCTCACATGGATCATATTCCTCAAAAGGATCAAAATCCTCATATGAACATCATCGTGCTAACCCGTCTGTTTCGCAGGGAAGATCTAAGGATTATGGATATGTGCATTATTCTTCAAATCATTATGTCCACAAGTCCTCGAAGAATTTCTCTCCTTACTCTTATGCTTACTCTAACCCCTCTTATGTGAAACGAAATGGACTGGCTTCTATGCCATCCTTCTCGTATGGAGCTCGCAGAATGAACTCTTTGCCACCCCTTCAGATGTGGGTGGTGAAGAAAAAGAACTAATCTCTTCTGCAGGGTCAGGTCTCCAGACGTACGAATCGTCTGAAGAATTTGCTAGAGACCTGAGTACGCCTGATAGGACGCAGGCTAATCATGAAGAAATGAACTTTCATTTCTCACATCCTCATATTGCTTTATTTGTTCTTTTGCTTGATGAAATTGATCTGATGAATTGATGTCATATTCTTCACTAATGAAGTATATGAGTTTGTAAGCTACACTAATTCATCTGCAAGATGATCAACCCAAAGCCACTGAGTGGGTCCTCGATAGTGGATGTACAAATCACATGACTGGTGACAAGAATCT
The DNA here is from genome assembly GCF_018294505.1 of Triticum aestivum. NCBI lineage: Eukaryota > Viridiplantae > Streptophyta > Magnoliopsida > Poales > Poaceae > Triticum > Triticum aestivum. Next base: position 589,170,568 of record NC_057806.1, on the reverse strand, counting down.
ATTGATGGATGCTCCATTATCTCTATCGCATCTAAAGCATATCATCTGTCTGACAAAGGCAAAAGTCAGGTATTGGGTCTAGGTAAGGTTGCGATCACAAAGGATCGACACATGGACAAAGTCCTGCTTGTTGAGTCCTTAGGATACAACCTTATGTCTGTCTCAATGCTTTGTGATCTTGATATGGTTGTTGTCTTTGGCAAGTACCGTTGTGTTGTGGTTATGGAAGCTGACAATTCTAAAGTCTTCGAAGGCTTTAGGAGAGGAGACCTGTATATTGTTGATTTCTCTACAGGACCACAACCAGCCGTGTGTCTATTTGCAAAAGCTTCAGAAGGCTGGCTCTGGCATCGACGACTTGGTCATGCAGGCATGAGGAATTTGCACACGCTTGCGAAGAAGAAGCATGTCATTGGCATCGAGAATGTCAAATTCCTCAAGGATCACCTATGCGGAGCTTGTGAAGCTGGGAAGATGACAAAGGCCAAGCATCCAGCGAAGACTATCATGACCACCACTCGCCCATTTGAATTGCTTCACATGGACCTCTTTGGTCCTAATCATTATTCTGCTGTTTCAAATGAAGCATCTCAATATGGCTTTGTTATTGTTGATGATTACTCTCGTTACACATGGGTACACCTTGTTACTTAGAAACATGAAGTGCAGGAAGTCTTCAAACGATTTTCCTCGAGGGCTTCAACCAACTTTGGTGTGAAGATCAAGCACCTCAGAAGTGACAATGGCACTGAGTTCAAGAATTCTGGTCTTGATGACTATCTTGATGAACTTGGTATTACTCATGAGTTATCTGCTCCTTATACTCCTCAGCAGAACGGCGTCGTGGAGTGCAAGAACAGGACTCTTGCTGAGATGGCTCGCAATATGCTTGATGAATACAAAACGCCTCGTTGTTTCTGGACTAAGGCAATTGATACTACATGCCACATCATCAACAGAGTATATCTTCACAAATTCTTCAAGAAGACTGCCTATGAACTCCTCACTGATAAGAAACCCAATGTAAGCTATTTCAAAGTCTTCGGTGCTAAATGTTGGATTAGAGATCCTCATCACAACTCAAAATTTGCACCGAAAGCACATGAAGGTTTTATGCTTGGTTACGGAAAGGACTCGCACACCTACAGAGTCTTCAACAACGTTCTTCACAAGGTTGTTGAAACTGTAGATGTGTGGTTTGATGAAACTAATGTTAGGGAACGTAGTAATTTCAAAAAAATTCCTACGCACACGCAAGATCATGGTGATGCATAGCAACGAGAGGGGAGAGTGTTGTCTACGTACCCTCGTAGACCGGAAGCGGAAGCTTTAGCACAACGCGGTTGATGTAGTCGCACGTCTTCACGGCCCGACCGATCAAGCACCGAAACTACGGCACCTCCGAGTTCTAGCAGACGTTCAGCTCGATGACGATCCCCGGACTCCGATCCAGCAAAGTGTCGGGGAAGAGTTCCGTCAGCACGACGGCGTGGTGACGATCTTGATGTTCTACCGTCGCAAGGCTTCGCCTAAGCACTGCTACAATATTATCGAGGATTATGGTGGAGGGGGGCACCACACACGGCTAAGAGAACGATCACCAAGATCAACTTGTGTCTAGAGGTGCCCCCTGCCCCCGTATATAAAGGAGCAAGGGGGGAGGCCGGCCGGCCCTTGGGGCGCCCCAAGGAGGGGGCAGTCCTCCTCCTAGTAGGAGTAGGACTCCCCTTTCCTAGTCAAACTAGGATGAGAGAAGGGGGAAGGAAAGAGAGGGAGAGGGAGAGGGAAGAGGGGCCGCGCCCCCTCCCCTAGTCCAATTCGGACTCCTCATGGGAGGGGGTGCGCCACCTCCTAGGTTGCTGCCCTCTCTCTCCCCTCAGGCCCACTAAGGCCCAATACTTCCCCGGGGGGTTCCGGTAACCCTTCCGGCACTCCGGTTTCCTCCGAAATCACCCGAAACACTTCCCATGTCCGAATATAGTTGTCCAATATATTGATCTTTATGTCTCGACCATTTCGAGACTCCTCGTCATGTCCCCGATCTCATCTGGGACTCCGAACTCCTTCAGTACATCAAAACTCATAAACTCATAGTATAACTGTCATCGAAACCTTAAGCATGCGGACCCTACGGGTTCGAGAACAATGTAGACATGACCGAGACATGTCTCCGGTCAATAACCAATAGCGGAACCTGGATGCTCATATTGGCTCCCACATATTCTATGAAGATCTTTATCGGTCAGACCGCATAACAACATACGTTGTTCCCTTTGTCATCGGTATGTTACTTGCCCGAGATTCGATCGTCGGTATCTCAATACCTAGTTCAATCTCGTTACCAGCAAGTCTCTTTACTTGTTCCGTAATACATCATCTTGCAACTAACTCATTAGTTGCAATGCTTGCAAGGCTTTAGGTGATGTGCATTACCGAGAGGGCCCATAGATACCTCTCCGACAATCGGAGTGATAAATCCTAATCTCGAAATACGCCAACCCAACAAGTACCTTCGGAGACACCTGTAGAGCACCTTTATAATCACCCAGTTACGTTGTGATGTTTGGTGGCACACAAAGTGTTCCTCTGGTAAACGGGAGTTGCATAATCTCATAGTCATAGGAACATGTATAAGTCATGAAGAAAGCAATAGCAACAAATTAAACAATCAAGTGCTATGCTAACGGAATGGGTCAAGTCAATCACATCATTCTCCTAATGATGTGATCCCGTTAATCAAATGACAACTCATGTCTATGGTTAGGAAACATAACCATCTTTAATCAACGAGGTAGTCAAGTAGAGGCATACTAGTGACACTCTGTTTGTCTATGTATTCACACATGTATTATGTTTCCGGTTAATACAATTCTAGCATGAATAATAAACATTTATCATGATATAAGGAAATATATAATAACTTTATTATTGCCTCTAGGGCATATTTCCTTCAACTAATGGCTCGCAAAGAGAGCACCTACCTACTGTGATAGATGAACCCGCACCCGAGGAAACTATCAAGTTCAAGGTTACTGAGGATGTCATTCCTACTGAAGAATCTGCTGAAGAATTCATTCCAGAACATGAAGAACGTCGAGCTAATGCACCTGAAGAAAATACTGAAGAAAATGGTGCTGAAGAGAATGTTGATCAAATTATTCAACGACAACCAGCTCATCCTCGCATTGCAAAAGAAGTGCAAGTTGAAAAGATCATCAATGAAATCAAAGCGCCAGGTCCTCTTACACGCTCAAAAGCTTCACATTTATCTAACTTTTGTGGGCACTATGTTTTTGTCTCTATTACAGAGCCCACTAAGGTAGATGAAGCATTTCTGGAGCCTGTGTGGATTCAGGCCATGCAAGAAGAATTACATCAGTTCGAGCTCAACAATGTCTTGGAACTGGTCAAACGTCCAGATCCTCGCAAGCATAATATCATTAGCACAAAGTGGATCTACCGCAACAAAGCAAGATGAAAATGGCCTTGTGGTGAGGAATAAGGCACGGCTCGTAGCTCAAGGCTACACACAGGTTGAAGGAATTGATTTTGATGAAACTTTTGCACCTGTTGCTAGACTTGAGGCTATTCGCATATTACTTGCTTATGCTAACCATCATGATATCACTTTATATCAAATGGATGTGAAAAGTGCATTCCTCAATGGTAAGCTTGAGGAAGTAGTATATGTTGCTCAACCCCCAGGTTTTGAAGATCCAAAGAATCCTAACAAAGTCTTCAGACTCAACAAGGCCCTCTATGGCCTCAAGCAGGCCCCACGGGCGTGGTATGATACCTTGAAGGAATTCTTCATGAAGAAAGGCTTCAAACCCGGTTCACTCGACCCTACTCTTTTCACTAAATCTTATGATGGTGAATTGTTTGTGTGCCAAGTATATGTTGATGATATTATCTTTGGCTGTACTGACCAACGTTATAGTGATGAATTTGCCTATATGACGAGTGAAGAAAATCAAATGTCTATGATGGGAGAGTTGAAATTCTTCTTAGGTCTTCAAATTCGTCAACAATGCAATGGCATATTCATATCCCAGGAGAAATACCTCAAGGATGTACTGAGGAAATTCGGCATGCAAGATTGCAAAGGCGTCAAAATTCCTATGCCCACAAATGGCTATCTATGCACTGATGAAAATGGTATTGACTTTGATCATAAGGTATACCGCTCCATGATTGGTTCTTTATTGTACTTATGTGCATCTAGGCCAGATATAATGCTTAGTGTTTGCATGTGTGCCCAATTTCAAGCTACACCAAAGGAATCACACCATAAGGCTGTGAAACATATTCTTCGATATCTAGCTCACACACCAACACTTGGATTATGGTACCCCAAGGTCTCGGCTTTTGATCTCATTGGATATTCTGACTCTGACTATGCTGGTGATCGTGTGGACCACAAGTCAACATCTGGTACATGTCATTTCCTCGGACGATCTTTGGTTTGTTGGTCCTCGAAGAAACATAATTGCATATCACTATCTACTGCTGAAGCTGAGTACATTGCCGCTGGTTCTTGTTGTGCTCAATTGCTATGGATGAAGCAAACTCTCAAGGACTACGGCGTCAACATGAAGAATGTGCCTCTCTTCTGTGACAATGAGAGTGTCATCAAGACTGCTCACAACCCAGTTCAGCACTCGAAGACAAAGCACATTCAGATTCGTCATCATTTTCTTCATGATCATGTGTTGAAGGGCGATATTTCTATTGAGCATGTGAAGACTGAAGAATAGCTAGCCGATATCTTCACAAAGCCCTTGGATGAGAAGAGATTTAGCAAGTTGCGGTGTGAGCTAAATATCCTAGAATCTACGAATGTTCTTTGAAAAGGACACTCATCCTAACACTTATGCAAAATTGATGACTTAGATGTGCAACACATGAAGAAACTTTTCTCTTCAATCAATGAAGAATAACACTCTTAGTGTGAAGAAATTAACGAAGAATTTGATTCTCAGAACCCTACGATAATTGTACGCGGTGTCTGAAATCATCATTCTTATACGGTGGCTCACGCCACCACCAAAAGTTGAAATTCCTCAATTATTCATATTCTTCAACTTTGCATTGTCTTCACAGTTTCCGTCGTCTTTCTTCATTGGCTATATATGAGTTTATGTCCTCTACAACATTCACTTATTGCTAATTCTTCAAGTTGGTTTTTCTGCTAAGTGAATGTGATCGGCCCTTCCCCCTCTATGCTATACTCAACCCAAACTATTCACAAATTCTTCATGTGTGTTCTATTGGAAACTCGTTCAAAATCTTCACTGTGTCCTTGTCAGCTAAAGAAATTGCGAACGGAACTTTAAAACCTATCTTATCTAAATTTTTGGCTTTGCCGCTCAAACCGCTCCGCATCCCATGATATACTTATCCTTTCACCCACGATCGCACACGATCTCCACCTCTCAGTACGTGGGTGACACATGTCAAGCGAATGAGAAGGGTCAGGGGCACGTTCGTCCAATTTCTTCGGGCGAACAGTTTTTCATCGTGGCTATAAATACCCCTCCTTCCCTTCCTCACTTCTTTTACTCCGCTCGACCTCTCTCCAGCTCGAGCTTCTCAAACCCTAGCGCCACCGCTACTTCATCATCGCCGGTGAGGAAGAGCTTCACTGCCTCGACCTCTTCGCCGCCGTACTCGTGCCGACCGCGGAAATCTTCACTCTGCTGCCGCCGTAGCCGTCTTCCTCCGCCGAGTTAGGGCGTGGAAGATCTACACAGACGAACTTCACCTCTCCACTTCACTGTTCGTCGTGTTCTTCATCCAGGGTAATTAAAAGTTACTTTTACTGCCCTCGTTGATTCGAATGATTATCTACAAAATCTTCAAAGGTATTTTTCTTCATATATTCACACACTATACACCTCACAAGTCATCTGTCCTTGATTTGTTTCTCTAAGCATCATTTTTCTTCAAGATTCCTCAGTTATGTGGATCTTCGATCTATACAACTCTGGAACCTAAGACAAAGAACGCTTAGTGAAATTCTTCAAGACTCATCTGGTCAAATTCCTCAAACTTGTTCTTTTTGAAAAACCTTCTGAGAACACATATGACCTCTCCAAATTCCTCGCAACTATACTCAGTTCACAAGTACTCATGTCAGCTGCTGAATCACTAGGTTCTCATCAACTTAACTCATTTGCAGCGTTCCTCTAAGAAAAGTTGCATGCTTCTTCAGAGAATTCAATTGTCCAAATTCCTCAACTAAAGAAAATGGCTGATGGTAAGAAGCCACGGAAAGGAGGAAAGAGGCCTGAGGTCAATACAACATTTGAGATCCCTAATGAAATATATGTTGGGTACTGCACACCTACTGAGGAAACCAAGAATGAGCGCAAGGTGCACATTCAGAAGATAGAGAGGAGATGGGCTAGAGAGTGGAGGGAGTACAGATATGTCACTCCCAAGTACATGAAGAAATTCGCACTCAATCCTCCATGCCCAAGACCTCCATTGGCACCTGGCCAAATAGCTGATCCCACCAGCCTCAAGCGCGGTGAAGACTATCCTGATGAATGGGCCAAGCGCCAAGCCAAGCTGGCTAAGCAAGCCAGAGAAGCAGTGAGGAAATTCAATGAAGACACTACTGCTGCTGCTGCCTCTGCTGAGGCCTCTGCTGTCAAGCCGAAGAAGGCTATGTCAAAGAAGCCTGCGCGCAAGCCAAGTGCTTCACCAACAATGCCCTCACGGCCAGAATCCTCAAAGCCCTCACAGCAAATTCCTCATGCTGCTCCTGCTCCTTCAAAACCCTCAGCTCCTCCAAAGTCCTTAGCTGTTCCGACAAAGTCCTCTGCACCTGTGCATCTTGCCTCGTGCCAAAGGACTGCATGCATCTCCATTGCCTCAGGTGTCTCAGCTAGTTCCTTAGCTGCACCAAATTCCTCAATGGGACCCTCTCTCCTAAAGACAAAGGCCACTGCTGGACGAGGTTCTCACCCAAGTCCTCAGAAGAAGCAAGTCGCTTTCCAAGTGCCGTCTAAAGAAGACGAAGCTGATGATGATGAACTTGCAGAAATCATCAGAGATAGGCAAGTCAGGGACGCTAGAGCCAAGGGAACAAATGTGTCACTTCTTTTGGATCCCAAGTTGATCCTCGAATACAATGACGTTTGGCACAAGGACCCCAACACTCTCATGCCTGACTTCAAGCTGACTCCTGGCCAAAGTCACATGCTGACTCACTTCATACAAGCAGAGAAATGGAAATTTGAACATGGGAGGAGGGTGAAGAAAGCGCAGTACAAGAAAGAGCGCTTTCTGAAGCAAAACGTTCTGAAACTTTCACCTGAAGAACGTGTTGCTCTCCAATCAGAAATCAAGAAACTGAGTGATGAATTTGATCACTATTATGCTGACTGGCTGGGAGCCAAAGTCAAATTTGTAAAGATAACAGAATATTTCACCTACAATGTTGCAGCCCCAATGCAACAGGAAATTCCTCAGGCTGAAGCATCTGCTCAGCCTACTGAAGAAAATGCCAGCACCGCTGATGACAATCAGGTTGCTGAAGAAAATGTGAGTTCCAGGGCTGATGACTGCATTCCAGCCGCTGAAGAAATTGCCAGGGCATCCACTAGTAGTGTGCCTGAAGAAACTAAAGAAATCAGGGCAACTGCATCAGTTGTGCCTGAAGAAAATCAAACAAATTCCTCTGCTCCTCCTGCGCCAACACCAACTCCGATCCTTCCATCTGCATCAGATGTGAAGAAGACCAAGGCTGCTGAGCGTGCAGCGGTGAAGAAAAGGAAAGCATCAGCTACTTCAGATTCTTCAGCTCCGAAGAAGATGAAGTCTTTGACAAGTTCATTTGCTAATCCCATTGATGTTGTTCCGATCTCAACCATGCCATCAAAGGACCTTGTTCCTTTTGGTGAAGAATATGAGATCCCTAGCAGATCTGATGAAGAAAATCATTCTGCTGCTTCGTCAGAGCAGATTGATGAAGAAATTGAAGTGGATACGATCCCTTCAACACCTGTCATCTCCTTGCCCATGCCTAAGTTCACAGCTGAAGAGGCTGGCATTGAAGAAATGGAAGATGAAGATGTGGACATTGGCTGCTCCACACCCGTAATAAGTGATGAATTCTGGGAAAGGCAGCATCCAAACTCTCCAATGTTCACACCGTTGCAGCAAATACCTCAATCACCTGCACAAGCTGTTCAAATGGGCTCCAAAGAAACTCACCCCACTTCATCTGTACATGAAGAAATTCCAGCCACTAGCACCGAAGAAAATGTTGTTGCTGAACATCTGAAGACGCAGTCTACCACTGAAGAGGAACCAGAAATTCCTCAGCTTGAAGAACCTGAGATTGCGATTCCTGAGGTCGTGATGCAACTCACTGACACTCCTCTGCCCAAGCCAAAGGATCCATTCTCACGGAAGCAAAAGTTCAAGGCTGATGATTTCTTTGGCGAGCACGTATTCTTCGAAGACTACAACCCATATAACTCTGCTTGCATTAGGAAGAGGCGTTTCTGGACTACTAGTCAAGCCAATTTCTATTCCTCGGTGTTGTTCAACAAATGGAAAATCTTCTACCATGAGCACATTCCTCACGTGGATATGGAATCTCTGCCGTGCTTCGCACCAATCCTTAGTGTTCTTCACAACGCTGGACTGTTAAATTTTTGCTCTGACATCTGTGATTGGAATGAAGAACTGATTCTTCAATTTTATGCAACATTGCACATCACAGGAGATTCTGAAGATGTGAATTCATGGGTGCTGGACTGGATGTCTGAAAACACTCACTACACTGCACCAGCCTCTGAATTGCTTCGTGCCTTACCACTCAGCCCTCCCCTTGAAGAAGCTCGTTGCATCTATAGTGAACCTGAGCTCACAAATCACTACATGCAGGTGCTGATGAAACCTTTGAAGCCAGGTCAGGCACCAAGAACCAAATTTCTCGTGAAGGAATTGCTTTATGTGCCTAGAACTGTCTATCGTATTCTTACGAGGACAATAAGTCCTATCAAAGGCCACGACTCATCTGATGAGGAAATTGTTGGCATCATGAAGAATCTGGTATTCAACATCGTTCATGGCATTCCTGTCAATTATCACGATTTCTTCATGAGGACTCTGGCAAATGTTGCACTGTCTCTGTTTGAGCTGAAGCCTTATGCACCTTGGATTATGAGATTCCTCAGGACAAGGTCTTCACTCGACTACAAAGCTGATTTTCAGAATCACCTCAGCTACTTGCCCCCGATTGAAGTCCTCAAGCAGACCTATTCCTCAGTTGATGGAAAGGGAAAGGCACCAGCTGTTATAGATGAAGGCATTCGTCCATTGGATGGTCAGTTTCGCAAAGCTGCCTCTTATTCCACCAATGATGACTCTGCCACACATGACTCTGCCAATGCACCCAAGTCTACTCCTCAAGCCACTGCTCCTCGTGTGATGACTAATCGTGAGCTTCTGCTTAGTCTTCACCAGAAGGTGGATCGAAATCATAAATGGGTTAAGTGTCAGTTTGGTTCATTTCTTCACAACATGACTGCTACACATATTGTCATCGATCACCAAAAAGGGGGAGATTGTAAGTGCATCTAGTGCCCCTTAGTGATTTTGGTGTATTCAAGACTTATAGGTTAAGGGACTAATGCGTTTGTGAGTGTACACAGGTCTATAAGTCTATGAGGAGTTTGATATTTACAGAGAAAGTCGGCCCCTAAAAATGAAGTTCTTCGACTGAAGACTTTGGATCTCTGAAGACTTTGAAAGTGAAGAAATTGGTGTGACCTTGAAGAGTTGGTATTCATTCGAGGAACATGAAGCATGAAGACTTTTGCTTTCGTAGTTTCATTTTCTCTTTCTTGAGTCATAGGAAACACCGTACTGTTAAAGCGGGTCGAGGAAATACTAAGGAAAAATTTCCATGTGATGCTCAACTCAAAATCCTACACCTACCAATCCCTTCGAGTGAAGCCATTGGAAATCTCATACAGTCCAGTCATATTCTTCAGTGACAGAGACGAAGTTCTTCTGGTCTCTGAGGAATTTTTTCTCACTGAGGAGTTAGGAATTCGCCAGTGCGGATTTCCTACATAGTGAGGAACATGATAGCCCTGCGGATTTTGCTACTCAAAATTCTGATCGTTGCTGTGCTATGCGCCAGCTGTCCCAAAATATCTATCCATCTAATGGTCATATCATTGAAGGGCATTTATGTCTTATCATGTCGGGCTGCTCCCTAGGCTATAAATAGCCACCCCCTACAACCACTAGCTGGTTGGCTGCTCCGAGAGAAACTGACACTTGTCATTTGAGAGCAACCCATCCTCCGAGGACTTTGAGCGAAAATCATCAAGTGAGGAAAAACCCAAACCCAAACACCTACAAACCCCAAGTGATTGAGCATCACTGAAGAGATTGATCCTGTGTGGATCCGACACTTGTTACCTTTAAAGACTATTCTTCTTCCAGATGGTTAGGCGTCATGGTCTAGAGCATCCAAGAGGAATTGTGGATCGCCGAGTGACCAAGTTTGTGAAGGTTCGGAAGTGATCTGAAGACTTACCACGAGTGATTGGACGAGGTCTGTGTGACCTTAGTTCAAGGAGAATACGATAAGGACTGGGTGTCCTGAGCTGCGTGCTCAGGACTGGGTGCCCGAGACTGTGTGTCCTCGAGTTTAAATACTCAGCTGCTCCAACCAGACGTACAACTGAGACATCAGTTGGAACTGGTCTACCAAATCATTGTCTTCACCAAGCTTATTGGTTCTATTTCCTCAACTCTTTCATTTCCTCATAATTGCGTTGTGTGCTTGTTCATATCTGTGTTTGAAGACTTTGACTGAAGACTTCCTCAATTTCCTCAGTTCAATTTCTTCAGTCTGTTTGTCTTCATCCTGTGTTATCCTGTTCTCACGCTTCCTATACTCTGTGCATGTCTTCATTTCATCATAATGACTATGCTTGTGTTCTGTTATGTTTACTTTTGAGTACTTATTCCGCTGCTAGTAGTTCTTCGTTAAGGAATTTCCTCACCGGCAAATTCCTCAGTGAAGAATTTCATAAAAATCGCCTATTCACTAGTAGAAAAAGGGCCTGTTGTCCCGGTTCGTAAGGGCCTTTTGTCCCGGTTCCTGAACCGGGACTAAAGGGTCAGTACTAATGCCTTGTCCCATTAGTCCCGGTTCAATCCAGAACCGGGACAGATGGGCCTCCACGTGGCCTGTGCGCGGAGCCCAGGCAGGAGACCCTTTGGTCCCGGTTGGTGGCACCAACCGGGACCAATAGGCATCCACGCGTCAGCATTTCTGTGGCTGGGGTTTTTGTTTTTTTTGGAAAGGGGGGGTTTGGGGGTTTTGGGGGGTTAATTTAGGTGTTTCATATATTGTGTTAGCTAGCTATAATTAATAGAGAGAAGTGTCCTCTCTTATGTCCGTGCTTGGTCGACGCTACGTACTATACATACGTATAGAGAGGACTAGACACACTAGCTAGCTAGTAAGCAAACGAAGGAAACAGAAGATCGTCATGAACATATATGCATACAGAGAGAAGTGATATCGACCACCTCTCCTTCTCCGAGAGATTGGTCGAACAACAAGTTCTCGTATATCTACCCGACACTACCGGCTACATATATACAATAATTATCTCTTACAAATATAATCTCCTAACATACGGACTCATGGTCCACATAGTATTCTCCGTCTTCAGTGATCACATGGTCAAGAAAGAATGCCGCCAATTCCTCTTGAATTGCTCGCATGCGAGCTGGTGCTAGGAGTTCATCCCGCTTCCGAAACATCTAATTTGAAGAAGGGGGTCAATACATATATATATATATATATATATATATATATGAATGAAACTCAACAAAAATGATGGTAATAAAATAAAATTTTGAATGTTGTTATTTACACACTTCATATTGTTCATCAGAGTAGCCCCGCTCACAGGTCGTGTGGCGGATGGACTCGCAAATGTAGTATCCATAGAAATTATTCCCTTGTTCCTGCCACAACCACTTTACAAGAAATAGAGGTCAATCAAACTGATAAGCATGAATGCCAAATGGTATTGATGAAAGTAGCCCTTGAATCAATAGGAGATGCGCGGAACATGCTACTATAGTACTTACATTCGGGTGTCTAAATTGCAGCTTCTTCGGGAGTCCCGGAGCTTTTTTGGTGAATTTTTTCCAAACCCTACCAGACAAAGAAAACAATTAGTTGATATATCAGGAAATGAACAAAGTTGCTGATGTGGTGGAGAATGATCGATTTAACTTACTTCTCGAGCATTTGAGTCATGTCCGCATAGTCCTGGGGATCTTTTCGTCTTGAGTCTAAGACGGTTACTAGTCCCTGCTCAAGCTTAATCTCTAGGAGAATATAGTGGAAACTGCACACGCATGCATAACTCATCAATTATATTACTATAACCTTGACTAATATATAAGGGAAACCGAATACGCACAAGACAGTAACACTCACTTGAAATTGTAAGGAAAGAGTATTATATCTTTGTTTTCATTTATTACCAACGATCATAGCAAGTTGGCCTCGGTATCTGCGGGATGAAATTTAACCTTAGTTTCATCTATGAGATATGTGTTAATGAACCCAATATCACCGACTTGTCTTTTCTTCAATTCGGCGATCTTCAATCTGCATAATATAGTGAGGATAATTATAAATACATGCAATGAAAGAGTTGAGCTATATAGAGAGACTTAATGACAGAAGTAGTACTACTTACAGACAGTAGCAGGTGACCGTTGCTTTATCGAGGGCCAATTGATTGAAAAACTGAAAGAACTCCTCAAATGGAACAGGCAACAGATCAATTCCAACGAGGTCATGCTCCTTTTTAACTCTCACATACAAAGTATTCCTCCCCCCAGACTCTCTGCAGATTTTTAAGTACCAATCATGCAATCTTCGCATCATCGTTGATAGAGATCTTTAATCTTTGACGAGAGGCTTCTCGTACTCGTATCTTTGTATCTGCACCTCCATGAAATCATAATGTACATCGTCGGGCAGGTAATCTCCGAGATTGCTATAACCGGGCACCATCCTCGGATCATTAGCGGGGGGTACGATGTCGCTAGGCACCTTGAGCGGGGGTACGATTGCTTCGCTTGTTCGCCGAGCTGTGCAATTTGTTTCCCAGCTCGTCGTTCTTTCAGCCTTTGATCACTGACAATACTTCCTGACCGCTCCGCTTCGACAAATTCCTTTCCAATAATGCGCTCATAGTTTCCTTTCGGCGGAGACTTGGGTGGTTTTGTCAGGGCAGCCAGAGTGCGCTTCGCTTTCACCGGATCTACCTTCTCCTCCGGAGGTGGATGTTTCTTTGCTTTCACCCCTTCAAAGAAGTTCCTCACTTCTTCTCGCGCAATCTCGGCATTCTCCTCCGGGGTCCTCTCGTATGGTAACTTCTCTGGAGTCTTCAGAGAAGGACCGAATCTGTATGTCCTCCCGCCTCTGGATGTACTGCTAGACGCCGGCAGAGCAGACGGAGCGGTTGTCTTCTTTACTTGCTTACGAGGCGGAGAAGGAGGAGGCTGGCTGCTCGGGCGCGCCGGCGCAGGCGGAGAAGGAGGCGGAGTGCCACCACGCGCCAGAGAAGGAGCCGGCCGAGTGCCCTGATCGTCACTCGCTGGAGGAGGAAGCAGTGGAGGAGGCGGAGTGCCCTGACTCGCCGGAGGAGGAGGAGGAGGCGGAGGCGTCCAGTTCGGAAGATTGATGAGCTCCTTCCGCCATAGGCATGGAGTCTTCAGAGCAGAACCCAGCCTAGTCTCCCCTTCACCGGTAGGGTGGTCAAGCTGGAGGTCCTCAAATCCCTCCGTTATTTCATCCACCATCACCCTAGCATATCCTTCCAGAATCGGCCGATAGTGAAAAGTTGCTCCGGGTTCAGTAGGATAAACAGAGCCAACAGCCGCCTTGACCTTCAAATTCATCCATTGCGTCATAAGGTGGCAATTTTGAGACTCCGTGATAGCATCCACGGGATAGCTGGCAGGAGCCGTCAAGACATGCTCCGCCTGAAGCAGCTCGGTGGAAGCCACGCTGCTTCTCCGCTGAGATGGCGGGGTAGCTTCGGGGGAAGCTTCGGCAGTTCGTTTGCCGTGATTTGCTTCTCGTTCCTCTATCGCTTGTACCCTTGCTTGCAGCGCCTGCATTTGGGTCCACTGCACTTTTTTCCTCCTCTGATGGCATTTGTAATCGCCTGCGTCCGGAAACCCAACCTTCCACGGAATGGAGCCTGGCGTGCCTCGTGTCCGTCCAGGGTGCTCAAGATTCCCGAGGGCCATTGTGAGCTTGTCGTTCTCTCTGTCTGGAAAGAACGTCCCTTGCTGCGCTGCTTCGATATACTTCTAAAGCTTCTTGACTGGTATGTCCATTTGATCGTTCGTCCAAATGCACTTCCCTGATATAGGGTCCAAGGTTCCGCCAGCCCCGAAGAACCAAGTCTGGCAATGGTCTGGCCAGTTAATTGTCTCTGGTTCGATCCCTTTATCAACCAGATCATTCTCAGTCTTGGCCCAGTTAGGCCGGGCTATGAGGTAGCCACCTGACCCCGTGCAATGGTGATGCTTCTTCTTCGCAGCACTTTGCTTGTTTGTCGCCGACATCTTCTTACTCTTTTCCGATGTCTTGTGGGCCACAAATGCGGGCCAGTGATCTATGATCTTCTCATATCTGCCCTTGAATTCTGGTGTCTCTTTATTTTCGACAAACTTATTCAGCTCTTTCTTCCACCTCCTAAATAGTTCTGCCATCCTCTTAAGAGCAAAAGACTTGATTAATTGCTCTTTAACTGGCTTCTCCGGATCATCCTCTGGCGGTAGGGTGAAATTTGACTTCAGCTCAGTCCAAAGATCATTTTTCTCCATATGATTGACATAAGACACCTCAGGGTCTTCTGTAGCCGACTTTAACCATTGCTGGATGCTGATCGGGATCTTGTCCCTAACCAAAACCCCGCACTGAGCAACAAATGTGCTCTTTGTCCGGAGGGGTTCAATCGGTTGGCCGTCGGGCGCGATTGCTATGATCTCAAACTTTTCATCCGAGCTCAACTTTTTCTTCGGGCCTCGTCTCTTTACCGAAGTTGTGCTCGATACGGAGGGCTAGAAAAAAGAATAAAGACTTAATTAATATGTGTACATACCAAAACAATGAATGCATCAATTAGCTAGTCAGCAGAAGCTTAACTAATATATATACCTAGCCGGACTCGGTTCGGTCACCGGAGACGTCATCACGGTCTCCTTCTTGCACCGGCATTGGGTCACCGGAGCCGTCCTCACGGTCTCCTTCTTGCACCGACATTAGGTCACCGGAGCCATCATAATCATAGCCAGCTGCTTCCAGACCATCGGTGTCGTTGACAAACAACGAGCAGACGGCATCACTTCCTCGTGCGATTATGTCCCCCAACAACTCTTCTTGTACTTCGTCTTGGGCGGTGTCCATAGTTTCTACAAATATTTACAACATGGCAATTATTGTTCAAACATGACAGATGGATATATTAGTGGCAAACGTAGAACTAATATTAATTAGTGGCCTCGACGCTGCTTCTCTAGGGTTTGGGGTGGCCTCGACGCTGCTTCTCTAGGGTTTGGGGTGGCCTCGACAACGCTTCAAGGATAAAAAAAGAAGAGGAAGAAGAAAAAAAGAGGAGAAGAAAGAATAGAGGAGTAAGAAATCATCTATTCTTTCTTCTCCTCTTTTTTTCTTCTTCTTCCTCTTTTTTTATCAGGAACGAGGGTCATCGAGGTTCATCGAGCGGTAGAGGAAACCCTAAATAGCAAGTATTGTGGGTGTGAGATACATGTGGCCGTCGGTGTCGGACACTACATCCACGTCCCACAAGTGACGTGGGCGTCGAAGCCCGCGTCACTTGTGGGACGTGGATGTACTGTCCGACACCGACGGCCACATGTATCTCACACCGACGATACTTGCTATTTAGGGTTTCCTCTACCGCTCGGCGACCCTCGACGACCCTCGTTCCCGATAAAAAAAGAGGAAGAAGAACAAAAAAAAGAGGAGAAGAAAGAATAGAGGAGAAGAACTCCTCTATTCTTTCTTCTCCTTTTTTTTCTTCTTCCTCTTCTTTTTTTATCCTCTTCTTCCTCTCATGTTCGACGACCCTCGACCCCTCGGCGACCCTCGACCCCCTCTCAACCCCCTCATGTCAAAGTTATCGGGTAGGGGGTATATCGACAATGACATACCCGATACATACATACATACATATCACATGCATCCATACATATATGAACAAAATTAATATATACTAATTAACAACCTAAATAAAAAAACTAATACATATAGGAAGAAGAAGAAAAAAGAAGAGAAGAAAGAATAGAGGAGAAGACTTCCTCTTCTTCCTCTCCTCTTCTTCTCCCTCTTCTTCCCCTTCTTCCTCGCCTCTCTCATGAATGTCCGACGTTCTCGACCCTTGACCCCCTAAACTAGTTCTCAACCCTCGACCCCCCTAAACTAGTTCTCGACCCCCTCATGTCGAAGTTATTGGGGAGGGTTATATCGACCCCCCTCCTGTCGAAGTTAACGGGGAGGGGGTATATCGACAATGACATACATACATGGAAAAAAATGCTATCCATCTATACATACATAGCCACATACATATATACAAGGAAATAATGCTATGAAAAAAATATGAACAAAAAAATGCTATGAACAAAAAAAATAATACACATAAACAAAAAAATACATATATGAACAAAAAATGCTCTGAACAAAAAATAATAATACACATATATGAACATCTATACATACATATAGCCACATACATATATACATTATATATACGAACAAAAAAAATGAAAAAATGATAAACCGGGGTGGCGCGTGGCGGCTCACAGCGAGGTTGACCGGCGAGGGCGACGGCGGGGGCGGCGAGGGCGTCGGTGAGGGCGGCGGCAAGGGCGTTGATGAGGGCGGTGGATGGCATCGGGGCGGCACGGGCTCGGGGAGGAGGGCTCGGGGACGACGGCGAGATCGGGGGCGGCACGGGCTTGGGGACGAAGGCGAGCTCGAGGGGCAGCGTGAGCTCGGGGAGGAGGGCTCGGGGACGATGACGAGCTCCGGGGCGGCGCGGGCTCGAGGGCGGCGCGAGCTCGGGGGTGCTGTCGTGGTTCTAACTCTGACAGTGATGTAGGGGGTAAGTATGGAGAGGCGAGGTCTTATCTATGGAGAGGTTGTAAGGACGCAAGGTTTACGAGTTCAGGCCCTTCTCGGAGGAAGTAACAGCCCTATGTCTTGGTGCCCAGAGGCGGTTGACTGGATTATGTGTGTATGAGTTACAGAGGTGCGAACCCTTGTCTCGGAGGAGGGGGGTGGCTTATATAGAGTGCGCCAGGACCCCGGCCAGCCCACGTTATGAAGGGTTCAATGTACAGTAAGGTAGGGCGTTACTGATAACGCTAGTAATAAAGTGCTATGATGACCATAAAAGCTACTTAATGACCGACCGTTAGCGTGCGGAGTGACTTTAGGTCTCTTGGCCGTCGAGTGGTTGGATCTTGGTCGAGTAATTGCTTCTTGGTCGAATGTCTTCGAGTCTGTCGAGTGGAACACCTCCAAGTCGATTGAAAGGTGATTTATTCTAGAGGTGTCCTTGGGTAGGGCAGTTAGGACAGGTCCGTGACCCTACCCTAGGTACATAGCTTCATCATTAGCCCCCGAATGGATCGAGGTTTGAGTGGGGAAGGAGTTGAGGACTTCTCCGACTCATTTTCTTTGCCGTGAGCATATCTTGTTCCGGATCAACGGACCCGAGTGATGACAACAACTCCCTTTTCAGTCGCCTTGATCCATTCTTAATTCTTTGCCGAGTGAGTTTCTTTACTTGTACGGCTCCGAGTGACGGTGCGAAGGAGATCTTCGGTCTGACAAGTTATTTGCTGCCCGCGAATTTAGTGGGATCCGAATTTTGGGAAGCGCACGGGACGGGGGAGGCCGCAGTAATCGGGCGAGATGGTGCGGAGCCGCCTCGATCCTCGCGCCACCTTTTTTGCCACGTATCGCTCGTGCGGTCGTTACGGGTTTTGATAGAGCCACCTGGGCCTACCTATCAGTCACTCGGAAGCGGCCTCATATAAGGCGTTGGACCGGAGTCTCCCGAACAGTGCGCCCCATTATCTCTTCTCCTCCTCACGCCTCTTCTCTGCGCTCGCTCTCGCTCCAGCGCCACCGCGCCACACGCGTCTCGTCGGCGATAATGGTGAAGGAGAAGACAGCGGCTCTGGAGTGGGCAAAGAAGGCGACGGCGAGGTCAAAGGGGAAGGCGACGAGTCGGGGCGGATCTTCCTCGCGGACTGGCCTGCCGAAGGGTTGGATCCAGGGTGAATGGATCCACTCGAGGATCTCCCAAGAAGACCTCGACGACCTGGCCGAGGGAGGGCTGATCCCCTACGACTCGGCGCGGCTTCCGGGGAAGGAATCCGAGCCGCAACCCCGGGAGGGTGAGCGCGTTCTTCTTGCCACCCACGTCGACCGTGGGTTTTCCTTGCCTCCTCATCCTTTCTTCCGAGGGTTTTTGAACTTCTTTGGGGCTCAACTACACCATTTTACCCCCAACTCAATTGTTTATCTTGCCGCGTTCATTTCCTTGTGTGAGAATTTCTTGGGTTGTCGACCTCACTGGGGTCTTTTCAAGCATATTTTCACTTGTCGCTCCCAGACAGTGAAAAAGGCTAATCTGAGTGACGAGAGGACCCAAGTGATCCAGATGTGTGGGGGTCTTGGCATCCAGACGAGGGGAAAAAGCTCCTTTCCAGCCATGATTCTTCCCGATTCAGTTCACGGATGGTAGTCGACCTGGTTCTACTGCAAAGACCAGTCGACGCCAGGGCAATCAACTGGCCTCCCTCCCTTTACCATGGACTGAGTGGAAAAACCCTCCCCTTTAGAGGCGCTCCCAGAGGAGAAGGCGCAGGTGAAGGTGTTGGTCAACCGAGTGGTCCAGCTCATTCGTGACGGGGTCACTGGTATGGATCTCTTGGAGGTCTTCCTTCAGCGGCGCATCCAGCCTCTCCAAGCCCGAGACCACCCGATGTGGATGTATTCGGGTCTAGAAGACTCCACTCGGATCTACCCAGAGGAGGTTGATGACGACACGCTGGAGAAGTGGCTGTCGAGCATTACAGGGAACAAGGACAATCCCAGAGGAGCCAGGAGAGTTCTCCCATTCGACCAGTCGCGTGCACCAGAGCAGGTCTGATTCTGAGTTTTTGCTTGTAATCCGAATTCACTCGCGTAGTTGTCTGTATTGCGTCGACTGACTTTGTTCTCCCTGCTTTCTTTCAGGCCATTACTGAAATGTATTCGATGCCCAACGGGGAGCAAGAGCAAGCTCTGGAAGGCGAGGCGAGTGGTGGAGAAAGTGGCGAGTGGACTTCTGATGGTGAACGGGATGGTGGAAGTGATGACTCAAGTGATGGGGAAGAAGTCGAGTCGCCTCCTCGCATAGCGAGACGATCCAAGCTTGACCAAGAACAGCCGAGTGCCCGTGACAAGGCAACTGCTCAGGCTGACCAGTCTTCGAAGCGTCCTCGGGTCTCTTCACCAACCCCGACTGAGAAGGCGCCAAAGCACCCCAAAGTTGCAGAGCCGAAGACTCGGAAGGCGCTGCCAAAGATCAAGATCGATATCCCTGTCGCCTCCGCGTGAGTGTCTCTCCTTGTATTCACTCGACGCTCCGCGCTGTTTGTTTTTCTTGTTTTAACTGGACGAACTTTGGAATTGTTAGCGCTGCCACTTCCGGGACCTCAGCTTACAGGGATGATGATGAGGTGATGGAGGATGTGGTCACTTCTAATCCAGGTATGATTTCCGCCATACTATCATTCTTTGGTCGATTCAACTACATCGTGCATCACTGGGTGACGTGATTTTGGCAATTTGAACTTTGCACAACTCCCAACATTATTGACCTCCCTGATGATGATGAAGAGCCCGAGAGGTCTTTGACGAGGAAGAGTAGGCGAGCTCCTGCAAGTGAGGTGCTACAGTCGATGCCGAGGGCGGAACCAGTCGTTCAGGACACTGGTGACGTCAATCAGGGTTCTGTTACCTTCACGGAGCCCCTGTCGAGTGCCTTGCCTTCTTCTTCGACTGCTCAGGCCCCTGTCGACCCGCCTTCAGTTTTTGCGACCCATCATGTCCCAGAGGACGAGGTGAATGCTGCTAGGGAAGCCATACGCCAGGCGGGCATTATGATGGAGAAGATGAAGATGGTGCGGGACGCCAGCCAAGCTGCCTATGATGCCAGCTCGGCTCTCCAGAGCAACGTTCAGGTTAGTCGGCTATCTGAAGATTCTTTCCGAAAATCTTTGCGTCTGTACACCCACTGGGTGCGTCGATTGAAGTTTTGGACTAGTGGAGACTACGGTGGACTGCTGGCAGTCGACTATAGTCTTTGTATTTTGCCGAATGTATAAACCAAACTGGTAGTTTGTCTCTTCCACTCGACTTCGGCTGGCCAGTCGAGTGGGATCAGAACCGGTGGGGGCACGCTAAGTGCACCCACTGGGTGTAGTCCTCGAGACTATGGTGGACTATTGGCAGTCGACTGTAGTCTGAGTTCTACTTTCTTTCTCTCTTTTTTTTGAACTCGACTTCGGCGGGCCGGTCGAGTGGGATCAGAACCGGTGGGGGCACGCTAAGTGCACCCACTGGGTGTAGTCCCGAGACTATGGTGGACTGCTGGCAGTCGACCGTAGTCTTAGTATTTATTGCCTTTGTTGTTTTTTTTTGCTGTAATGATAACTTCTCCCCTTTGATTTCAGAAATCTTGCGATCTTGGAGCTCGCTTTGCTGACTTGGAGAAGCAGCAGATTCAACCGAACCTTGATCTGGAGCTGGCCAGGACAGAGCTGCAAAAGGTCAGAGACGGCGCTGCAGGTAAGACGATTTTGTCGACTGGTTAGTTTTTAGGCTTGAGTACCCTTCTGCTATTTCCGAATCAATCATCATTTCTTTGCAGAAAAACTAAGAGAAGCTCTGGCGAAGAAGGACCAGGACTTGGCTGCTGCCCGTAAGGAGGCTGATGACAAGACCGCTCTGGCCGAACAGAAGCTGGCTTCGGTTGGCCAGTTAGAAGAAGAGAATACCAGGCTGAAGACCGCTCTGAATGAAGCCAACAGGGAGTGTACACGTTGGAAGAAGGATAACCTCAACCTGAACGAAAAGATGGAAGGCATCGCTCGCAGGAGGGACAATCTGGAGAGCTACTTGAGGAGCCTCGCCAAGAAGTTGTACATCAAGCTTGAAGGTGCACATTCAGTTCCGACTGGTGTTTTTTTTTGTGTCGACTCAGTGTATGAAAACTGACTTATCCTTGGATCATGAATGCAGAGTTTTGCCAGAACTTTGAAGAGGAGACTGGGCGGATCGAACCAGGTTCGGATCCAATCAACTCTCCCGTGAAAGATGAAACTGCCATGAATCTGCTCCGCCTGGAATCTCGCATCGACGGTGCCGTGGACTACTTGGCTCGACTGAAGGTCGCCATGTCACGGATTGACCCGGCACTTTGGCCAGAGGCTACGCTCCAAAACGACCTCGAGTCTCTAATGACTCGTCTTAACAGAATCCCTGACCGAGTGCAGGAGTGGAAGAAGTCTTCTGCTCGGTGTGGCGCTGATGTGGCTCTGTCCTTGGTTCGTGTCCACTTCAAGGAGGTGTGACAAGACAAGCTGGCAGCAATCAAGGTCGCCAACACCCAGAAGCATGACTTCCGAACCTTTAAGGAGACTTTCATCACTGCAGCCACTCGGATAGCCGATGGTGTCGACCTGGATGAGTTTGTCGAGCCTGCCAGCCCTCCTCCCGCAGAGTGAACAAACTCTTATGTCCCACCTTAAATTTGCCTCGGAATGCCGAGTGGTTTTTGTAACCGTTAAACTTTTTCGGGCTGCATGCCCGAGTACTTCGATCTGTGGTCTGGAACCTTTAGAATTTATCTGAACTTGATTTATCGTTGAATATCTTCATGAATTATCTGTCAAGTGGAACTTGTTCTTCACTCGAAATAACTTTGTTTTTGTGGTGCAACTCCGAAGGAGAAGGTAGCAGTCGATTTGCACCTCGTTGTCCTTGCGGATTGGGATGTGTTCCGTACTTAGGCGAGCACTGGGCTGCAGCTAAGCCTCCGAGTGGAAGGTCTGCTCTCCACTCGGTAGGATTTTAAAAACTTAGGCGAGTACTGGACTGCAGCTAAGCCCCCGAGTGGGAGGTCTGCTCTCCACTCGGTAGGATTTTTTCAAACTTAGGCGAGCACTAGGCTGCAGCTAAGCCTCCGAGTGGGAGGTTTGCTCTCCACTCGGTATGATTTTTAAACACTTTGGTGAGCACTGGGCTGCAGCTAAGCCTCCAAGTGGGAGGTTTGCTCTCCACTCGGTAGGATTTTTAAACACTTAGGCGAGCACTGGGCTGCAGCTAAGCCTCCGAGTGGGAGTCTGGCTCACCACTCGGTAGGATTTTTAAACACTTAGGCGAGCACTGGGCTGTAGCTAAGCCTTCAAGTGGGAGTCTGGCTCACCACTCGGTAGGATTTTTAAACACTTAGGCGAGCACTGAGCTGCAGCTAAGCCTCCGAGTGGGAGTCTGGCTCACCACTCGGTAGGATTTTTTTTACAAACTTAGATGGAACGGATTCACAGCTAAGCCACCCACTGGGGGATTTCACACGTAAACAAAAGCGACAACAATTATAGGAAAATTTGTAACACTCTTGTCTTTGATAAATAGACTACAGAAGTTTTTCTTATTACATCTCATCCGAGTGAGAATTCAAGTGTGAAAGGGGCGGAGCAGTTCTGCATTCCAAGCTCGTGGCTCATTGATCTGGCAATCGACATTTTAAAGGTGATACGCTCCATTGTGGAGGACTCTGGTGACGATGAAGGGACCTTCCCAAGTAGGAGCGAGCTTGTGTGGTTTCTGTTGATCCACTCGGAGGACCAAATCTCCTTCTTGGAAGGCTCGACTCTTCACATTTCTGGCATGGAATCGACGCAAGTCTTGCTGATAAATGGTCGATCGGATCATAGCCATTTCTCTTTCTTCTTCCAGGAGGTCGACTGCGTCTTGCCGGGCTTGTTCTGCTTCATCTTCGGTATAAAGCTCGACTCAGGGTGCATTGTGAAGTAGATCACTCAGCAGGACTGCTTCCGCTCCGTAAACCAGAAAGAACGGAGTTCTTCCAGTCGACCGATTCGGGGTAGTCCTCAATCCCCACAGAACCGACGAAAGCTCATCGACCCAAGCGCCTGCTGCGTGCTTGAGATCACACATCAGCCAAGGCTTTAGTCCTTTGAGAATCGGACCATTTACCCTTTCTGCTTGTCCATTCGACTGGGGGTGGGCGACTGATGCGTAGTCGACTCGTGTGCCTTGAGAGGCGCAAAAAGCTCTGAACTTGTCTGAATCAAAGTTTGACCCATTGTCGGTGATGATGCTATGCGGGACTCCATATCTGAATGTTAACTCTCTGACGAAACTGATAGCAGTGCAAGCATCTAGATTCTTGATAGGCTTAGCTTCAATCCATTTGGTAAACTTGTCGACTGCCACAAGCACATGTGTGAAACCGCTCCTGCCTGTTCTCAATGGGCCAACCATGTCCAGTCCCCAAACAGCGAAGGGCCAGACGAGTGGAATGGTCTTCAGGGCTGATGCAGGCTTGTGCGACATGTTGGAGTAGAACTGGCACCCTTCACACTTGTCAACTATCTCTTTTGCCATTTCATTCGCTCTTGGCCAGTAAAATCCCGCTCGGTATGCTTTAGCCACAATGGTCCGAGAGGACGCATGATGACCACAGGTCCCCGAGTGGATATCATCAAGGATTATCTAACCTTCTTCTGGTGTTATACACTTCTGACCAACTCCAGTCACGCTTTCTCTATACAACTGTCCCTTTATGACTGTAAAGGCCTTGGATCGATGGACGATCTGTCGAGCCTCTTCTTCGTCCTCCGGGAGTTCCTTTCTTAGGATATATGCGAGGTACGGTATCGTCCAGTCAGGGGTGATTGCCAAAACTTCCATGATCAGGTCGACCACTGCCGGAATTTCAACTTCAGTCGGATCTATGGCACTCTTTCGCTGCGGGGCTTCATCTGTAAAAGGATCTTCTTGGACTAATGGCGAGTAGATGTGTTCCAAAAACACATTGCTGGGGATGGCTTCTCTCTTGGAGCCTATCTTTGCCAAATCATCAGCCGCTTGATTTTTCTGTCGGGGGATGTGATGAAGCTCTAACCCCTCGAATTTCTTCTCTAACTTTCTCACTACATTGCAATAACCAGTCATAGCTGGACTTCTCACGTCCCATTCTTTCATCACCTGATTAACCACCAAATCTGAGTTGCCATAGACCATGAGGCGACGGACGCCGAGTGAAATGGCCATGCGCAACCCATACAAAAGTGCTTCATATTGTGCTTCATTATTGGAGGAATCGAAGTGAATCTGGAGAACATATCTGAGCTTTTCTCCTCGGGGGGAAACCAATACTACCCCAGCACCGGAACCATTCAGCATCTTAGATCCATCGAAGAACATGGTCCAGTGCTTCGAGTGAACTTGAGTCGGAAGTTGCTGTTCGATCCACTCGGTGACGAAATCTGCAATTGCTTGGGACTTGATAGATTTCTTTGCCTCAAACTTGATATCTAGGGGAAGAAGTTCAATCGCCCATTTGGCCACTCGACCAGTTGCATCTCTGTTGTGCAAAATCTCTGATAGTGGAGTGTCGCTGACGACTGTAATGGAATGATCAGAGAAGTAATGTGCAACCTTCTTCGTGGTCATATAAATCCCATATACAAGCTTCTGGTAATGAGGATATCTTTGCTTTGAAGGAGTCAAAACTTCAGAAAGATAATATACTGGGCGCTGAACTTTGAAGGCCTTTCCTTCTTCTTCCCGCTCGACCATAAGTACTGTACTGACAACTTGTCCTATGGCTGCAATGTAAATCAGCAAAGGCTCCTTGCTGATTGGGGCAGCAAGCACCGGCTGGGTGGAGAGCAGAGCTTTGAGCTCTGTAAACGCTGCATCAGCTTCTGGAGTCCACTCGAACTGGTCGGACTTCTTCATTAGTCGGTAAAGAGGCAATGCCTTTTCACCAAGGCGAGAGATGAATCGACTTAAAGCGGCCAAGCATCCTGTAAGCTTCTGGACATCATGCACACGCACAGGACGTTTCATCCGGAGTATAGTACCAATTTTTTCAGGATTGGTGTCGATTCCCCGTTCAGAAATGAGAAAATTGAGTAACTTCCCACATGGAACTCCGAACATGCACTTTGACGGATTGAGCTTGATATCATACCTCCTGAGGTTGGCAAAGGTTTCAGCAAGGTCATTCATGAGGTCGAAACCCTTCCGTGACTTGACCACAATATCATCCATGTATGCCTCCATGTTCTGACTGATTTGAGTGAGCAAACACTTCTGAATCATCCTCATGAATGTGGCTCCGGCATTCTTGAGGCCGAACGACACGGTGACATAACAGAAGCACCCGAATGGAGTGATGAAAGCTGTTTTGATCTCGTCGGGCCCGTACAGACGGATCTGATGGTACCCAGAATACGCGTCTAGGAAAGACAAGCGCTCACATCCCGCAGTCGAGTCGACTATCTGGTTGATGCGGGGGAGAGGAAAATAATCTTTCGGGCACGCCCGATTGACATGCTTGAAATCAATGCACATGCGAAGTGACTTGTCCTTCTTGGGGACCATGACAACATTGGCGAGCCACTCGGAGTGGTAAATTTATCGGATGAACTCCGCTGCTAAGAGCCGAGCCACCTCCTCGCTAATGGCCTTCCTCTTCTGGACGGCGGACCGTCGAAGATGTTCTTTCACAGGTTTAAATTTTGGGTCGACTCGTAGACGATGCTCAGCCAGCCCCCTGGGAACTTCAGGCATGTCGGCAGGCTTCCATGCGAAGATGTCCCAGTTCTCACGGAGGAACTAGATGAGCGCTTCTTCCTATTTGGAGTTGACCGTCGTTGAGATGTGAGTCGAAGCAGCGTTTGGATCGGTCGGGTGAATGTGAACTGCCTTCGTTTCACCGGACGACTGAAAAGCTGATTCTGAAGCAGGCTTCTTAGCTCGTAGCAACTCACTCGAATCTGCAGTCTTCTGATACTCTTGCAGCTCGACCACCGCCATCTGAGCGTCAGCAATCTTTGAGCCTTTCTGAAAACACTCTTCTGCTTTCTTCCGATTGCCTGTAACAGTGATCACACCTTTGGGACCAGGCATCTTCAATTTGAGATACACATAACATGGTCGAGCCATGAAGCGTGCATAAGCTGGCCTGCCCAAAATAGCGTGATAAGCACTTTGGAAATCCACAACTTCGAATGTCAACTTTTCCTTGCGGTAATTCTTGGAATCACCGAAAACCACATCAAGAGCAATTTGGCCGAGTGACTCGACTTTCTTCCCAGGAATGACTCCATGGAAACTCATGTTACTAGTGCTGAGCCTGGACATCGGAATGCCCATCCCTTTCAATGTTTCTGCATACAGTATGTTCAAACCGCTGCCTCCATCCATTAGGACTTTGGTCAGTCGAGTGCCTTCGACAACTGGGTCGACCACCAGAGCTTGCCTCCCAGGGGTGGGAATGTGCGTAGGGTGGTCAGACTGGTCGAATGTGATGGCAGTCTGGGACCACTTCAGATAATTGGGTGTTGCCGGAGCAACCATATTTACCTCACGGTTAATAACCTTCAGTCGACTTTTGCTCTCAACATCAGCAAAAATCATCAGGGTGGAATTGACCTGGGGGTACCCATCGTCACTATCTTCCTTATCCTCAACTTTGTCCGACTCCTTTTCCTTATCTTTGGACTGCTTGCCCTGAAACTGCTGGATCAGAAGCCGACACTATCGAGTGGTATGCTTTGGGTAAATGAGTTTACCCTCTTCATCTTTCTTGGTGTGGATGTGACACGGTAGATCCAAAACATCATTTCCATCTTGGTCTTTAACTTTCTTGGGGTTCCAAGGTCCTTTGGGTTTTCCCTTAAATTTTCCCTGGGTTACGGCCCGGGCCTCCCCAGGAGCGGCTGGCTCGGCTTTCCGCTTCTGTTTCCGACTGGAATTTCCTCCGGTTTCCTGGGCGACTACTTTATGCTTGCCACTCCGGAGTCGATCCTCATCTTCACCATAAGCGTATTTGGTGGCAATCTCCATCATCCGATTCAGAGACATCTCTCCGGTTCGACCGAACTTCAGATTCAATTCTCTGTACTTAACGCCTTCTTTAAAGGCACAAACTGCTTGATGATCTGGTACATTTTCAACTGTGTGATGCAATGTGATCCACATCTGGATGTAATCCCTCAGAGTTTCATTCGGTTTCTGCACACAAGACCGCAATTCTGTAAGGCCTGCAGGTCGCTTGCATGTTCCTTCAAATGTGGTGACAAACACTCGGGAGAGATCCTCCCAAGTGTAAATGCTGCTGGGTGCTAACTGATTCAGCCACGCTCTGGCCGAGCCTTCTAACATGAGAGGCAGGTGCTTCATGGCTACCTCATCGTTCCCACCGCCAATCTGGACAGCCACTCGGTAATCTTCGAGCCAAGTATCGGGCTTGGACTCACCGGTGAACTTACTAACTCCGGTCGCCAACCTGAAGTTGGGAGGAATTACAGCGGCTCTGATGGCTCGACTAAAACACTCCGGCCCTGAAACATGTACTCTGCTACTGGTAGGCGCATCTCTGTCATGGCCTTCTCGGTGAGCTCTATTCCTGTCGACCAAACCTTGAATGAGAACGGATCTCGCATCAAAGCCTGGTTCCCTGGGGTCGACTCGAATTCTCCGCCCAACACTATGAGGGCGTCTGTCCACCTGCTGTCGAGGCACATAAGATCCACTCCTCGGGGGAGGGGTTGGCACTCGACGTCGATCATCACGATCGAATTGGTGATTATACTGCTCATTCCTTCTGTACTGATCATGCCGGTCTCCACGTCCCTCACGCCTCGGAGGCGATCTTGGGCTGTGAGCCGACTGGACTATATCCGCTGCAACGGATCGACTGTGGATCCTGTTCCGCGACTGAGAAACAGCGGAATTCTGGTCTCCCGCTGCCCGGAGCAATGCTCTGATTTGCAACAAGCCTCTGCCAGCCTCTGACTGGGAGGGCTGAATCGACTCTGCTATACGGGCCGCAGCCGCCAAATTCTGAATCGAAGTACGATATACCTGCGGGGGCGGAAAGAGTTGACGTCGACTAGATTCTGGAGCCCATTGACGCTCTCGCTCGTCGAGTATTCGCTGGAGATTCTCCAGTCGAGTGCGCTCGGCCAAGTTAGCCAAGCGCGCGTCCTCCAAGGCTCGGGCCTCAGAGGTTTCTCCAAGGATAGGAGTGTGGAGTGCATCCATCTTCCGCCGGCGAAGTTCCTCCCGCTGCAACGATGTGAGAGGCTCGGGGAGATACTCCTCATGAGGACGCGACGGGTCGCCCCCATCCGTGCCTCCGTCAGCGCGGGGGAAACCGGGTGGACTGTGTGGCCCATTGATCAGCAGAACCTCTGCAGCTGGGTCACTGCTATCGCATTCGGATGCGGTCTCTGCGGAACCAGTCGGTAGGTCGAACAGGCCGTAGAGGGATTCGTCGGGCTCGATTGCCGCGACTTGTGGGGTGGTCGACTGGCGGGCCACCGCATGCCTCACCCACCTCTGAAGCCTCGACCAACCGGAGCGCTTGCGCCGGCGAGAAACAGGGCGGGGAGATGCCACGGGAGCCGACCGATACTGGGTCAACGGCTGCCGTAGGAGGACACCACAGACGCATGTGCATAAGTGCGTCGCCCCACGGACGGGGAGCGCGTCGACGTCGAGTGGAGCCTCCTGAAGCCAAGCAGAGTCGTCGGCGATGAACATGAGCGCGCCGAGATGGATCTCGCGGCCCTCCACCAAAGCTCCGCCCGGAACCATGATCAAGGAGATCGGAAAAAATCGCAACTTCTCAAACTAGGCGCTAAGACTCCTAGCCCCACGGTGGGCGCCAACTGTCGTGGTTCTAACTCTGACAGTGATGTAGGGGGGTAAGTATGGAGAGGCGAGGTGTTAGCTATGGAGAGGTTGTAAGGACGCAAGGTTTACGAGTTCAGGCCCTTCTCGGAGGAAGTAACAACCCTACGTCTCGGTGCCCGAAGGCGGTCGACTGGATTATGTGTGTATGACTTACAGAGGTGCGAACCCTTGTCTCGGAGGAGGGGGTGGCTTATATAGAGTCCGCCAGGACCCCGGCCAGCCCACGTTACGAAGGGTTCAATGTACATTAAGGTAGGGCGTTACTGATAACGCTAGTAATAAAGTGCTATGATGACCATAAAAGCTACTTAATGACCGACCGTTAGCGTGCGGAGTGACTTTAGGTCTCCTGGCCGCCGAGTGGTTGGAGCTTGGTCGAGTAATTGCTTCTTGGTCGAATGTCTTCGAGTCTGTCGAGTGGAACACCTCCAAGTCGATTGAAAGGTGATTTATTCTAGAGGTGTCCTTGGGTAGGGCAGTTAGGACAGGTCCGTGACCCTACCCTAGGTACATAGCTTCATCAGGTGGCGCGGGCTCGAGGAGCGGGCGGCGGCGGCGACAAGGAGCGGGCGGTGACGGAGACGGCGACCTCGGGGTGGCGATGGCGAGCACGGGCAGCCTGGCAGCGTCGATGAGCTCGGCGTCGTCAGGGGGCAAATGGCGATGAAATCTAAAACTGCTAAGTGGTGGGTATATATACAGGCAGATATGGTCCTGGTTCGTGGCATGAACCGGGACGAATGCCTACCTATGGTCCCGGTTCGTTCCACTAACTGGGACCAAAGGTCTCTTTTCAGCAGCCCAAAGGGCGGGAAACAGAGGCCTTTGGTCCCGGTTGGTGGCTCGAACCGGGACCATAGGTGGGCATTCGTCCCGGTTCGTGCCACCAACCGGGACCAATGCCCCCCGATGGTCCCGGTTGGTGCTACCAACCGGGACCAAATGTCCTGTGCTGGCACTGTGCGGTCATAAGTTTAGTCCCACCTCGCTAGTTGAGAGGGGCTCGCAGTGGTTTATAAGCGCTGCTGCGCCCACCCACTCGAGCTCCTCTCAACTGCAGGCTTATGGGCCCAATCTGTGCACTGCTATGCCTGTTGGGCCTGTTGGGCCTTCTGCGGGCCTGAATCCTGGCCCATGGAAGGGTTTCTAGTCGTATTCAGGCCGTGGAGGCCTAGTAGGTGGCATTTTTTGTTTTCTTTTTTGCTTTTTTTTATTTGTACTAAATACTTATAGTTTTTTAGTGATTTCTTTTTTGCTTTTAGGTCACAAAAATTATAAACTTTCTATTAGTGCCATTAGTTTTAAATTTTGATTTTTTTGTTTTCTTCTTTTCTTTT
>NC_057806.1:589122039-589139354 GCF_018294505.1 Triticum aestivum | reverse complement strand
GTTAGTGCCATTAGTTTTAAAATTTGATTTTTTTTGTTTTCTTCTTTTGTTTTCATTTTTGCTTTTTATTTTTTATTTGTACTAAATACTTATAGTTTTAAAATGTATGTGAATCACTAGTTTATGAATAACTTTACTATGAAGTTAGATTTTTGAGTGATTCTTTTTCCTGCTACTTAATATTACAGTGTTTTATCATTATACTCTATTTGGCAATTTTAGGTTATTTTTAATATCTGTTTTAATCAAAAACAAATTTTGTTATTTTTTTGCTATTAAATTCTTTTTTCTATTAATGTGTTGAAAAAAAAATACTTTCTGAATTTAAGTTGCATAAATTTTATATAAGTTTAGTTTCAAAAATACTAGAGGTTTATAAAAACTTTTTAGTTGATTCCTTTTGCTTTTTTGAGCTATAAGACCCTGAAATTGAAAAACATTTCAAATGAACTCCGAAAAGGTTGAAAGTTGGCATGGTATCATCATTTCACCCACATAGCATGTGCAACAAAGTTGAGATGGTTACGACAAAAACTGGATGCACTTCGTGTACAAAACGGACAATCTCTTTCAAAGTATTAGGGTTTCGGACGAAAAATCATCTGTTACAAAGGGATTTCATTTTCTTGAACTTATTTGAACTCCATATTTTTTCTATGTTCAAAATGCACCATTCAAAGCCACATCATCAATTTTCAACCCTTTCTGACTTCATGTGTTATAAACTTTTTGTTAGTGCCATTAGTTTTCAAATCTGAATAGTTAAAATTTGAATTCTTTGAAATTTGTGTGAATCACAAGTTTGTGATTAACTTTACTAAAAAATCAACATAGATGCACCTATAGAGAAAATTCGACCTAAATTCATAGTTTTCAAATGAACTCTGAAAAAGTTGGCATAGCATACTCGTGTGTTACAAAGTTGGCCTGGTATCATCATAATAGTTGCGGGAGAAAGTCTTCACTTTTTCTTCGCTTGTGTAATTTGCTTATTGCGCCATAACCATGGATAATCTTCATCGTTTATCAGGATGCTTGGGTCAGCCTTGACATTGAAGGGAGGAATTTCATGAAACTTTTCATAATCTTCAAACATGTCTGTCTTGCCGTCCACTCCCAGGATGTCCCTTTTTCCTGAAAGAACTATGTGGCGCTTTGGCTCATCGTATGATGTATTCGCTTCCTTATCTTTTCTTTTTCTCGGTTTGGTAGACATGTCCTTCACATAGATAACCTATGCCACATCATTGGCTAGGACGAACGGTTCGTCAGTGTACCCAAGATTTTTTAGATCCACTGTTGTCATTTCGTACTGTGGGTCTACCTGTACCCCGCCGCCTGACAGATTGACCCATTTGCACTTAAACAAAGGGACCTTAAAATCAGGTCCGTAGTCAAGTTCCCATATGTCCACTATGTAACCATAATATGTGTCCTTTCTGCTCTCGGTTGCTGCATCAAAGCGGACACCGCTGTTTTGGTTGGTGCTCTTTTGATCTTGGGCAACTGTGTAAAATGTATTCCCATTTATCTCGTATCCTTTGTAAGTCAATACAGTTAAAGATGGTCCCCTGGAAAACAAGTACAACTCATCACAAACAGTGTTGTCACCTCTGAGATGTGTTTCCAACCAACTGCTGAAAGTCCTGATGTGTTCACATGTAATCCAGTCGTCGCACTGCTCCGGGTGTTTGGAGCGCAGACTGTTCTTGTGTTCATCGACATATGGGGTCACCAAGGTAGAGTTCTGTAGAACTGTGTAGTGTGCTTGAGACCAAGAATATCTGTATCTACATATTATTGACTCACTTCCAAGAGTGCCTTTTCCAGTCAGTCTCCCCTCATACCGCGATTTAGGGAGACCTATCTTCTTAAGGCCAGGAATGAAGTCAACACAAAACCCGATAACATCCTCTGTTTGATGGCCCATGGAGATGCTTCGTTATGGCCTAGCGCGGTTACAGACATATTTCTTTAGGACTCCCATGAACCTCTCAAAGGGGAACATATTGTGTAGAAATACGGGCCCCAGGATGACAATCTCGTCGACTATATGAACTAGGACGTGCGTCATGATATTGAAGATGGATGGTGGAAACACCAGCTCGAAACTGACAAGACATTGTGCCACATCACTCCTTAGCCTTGGTATGATTTCTGGATCGATCACCTTCAGAGAGATTGCATTGAGGAATGCACATAGCTTCACAATGGCTAATCGGATGTTTTCCGGTAGAAGCCCCCTCAATGCAACCGGAAGCAGTTGCGTCATAATCACGTGGCAGTCATGAGACTTTAGGTTCTGAAACTTTTTCTCTGGCATATTTATTATTCCCTTTATATTCGACGAGAAGCCAGTCGTGACCTTCATACTGAGCATGCATTCAAAGAAGATTTCTTTCTCTTCTTTTGTAAGAGCGTAGCCGGCAGGACCTTTATACTGCTTCGGAGGCATGCCGTATTTTTCGTGCAAACGTTGTAGGTCCTCCCGTGCCTCAGGTGTATCTTTTGTCTTCCCATACACGCCCAAGAAGCCTAGCAGGTTCACGCAAAGGTTCTTCGTCACATGCATCACGTCGATTGAAGAGCGGACCTCTAGGTCTTTCCAGTAGGGTAGGTCCCAAAATATAGATTTCTTCTTCCACATGGGTGCGTGTCCCTCAGCGTCATTCGGACCCTTTCCAAAGATTACGTGTAAATCATTGACCATAGCAAGTACGTGATCACCGATATGCATGGCGGGCTTCTTCCGGTGATCTGCCTCGCCTTTGAAATGCTTGCCATTCTTTCGACATTGATGGTTGGTCGGAAGAAATCGACAATGGCCCAGGTACACATTCTTCCTGCATTTGTCCAGGTATATACTTTCAGTGTCATCTAAACAGTGCGTGCATGCGTGGTATCCTTTGTTTGTCTGTCTTGAAAGGTTACTGAGAGCGGGCCAATCGTTAATGGTCACGAACAGCAATGTCTTTAGGTTAAATTCCTCCTGTCTGTGCTCATCCCATGTACGTACACCGTTTCCATTCCACAGCTGTAAAAGTTCTTCAACTAATGGCCTTAGGTACACATCAATGTTGTCGCCGGGTTGCTTAGGGCCTTGGATGAGAACTGGCATCATAATGAACTTCCGCTTCATGCACATCCAAGGAGGAAGGTTATACATACATAGAGTCACGGGCCAGGTGCTGTGATTTCTGCTCTGCTTCCCGAAAGGATTAATGCCATCCACGCTTAAAGAAAACCATACATTCCTTGGGTCCTTTGCAAACTCATCCCAGTACTTTCTCTCGATTTTTCTCCACTGCGACCCGTCAGCGGGTGCTCTCAACTTCCCATCTTTCTTTCAGTTCTCACTGTACCATCGCATCAACTTGGCATGCTCTTCGTTTCTGAACAGACATTTCAACCGTGGTATTATAGGAGCATACCACATCACCTTCGCAGGAACCCTCTTCCTGGGGGGCTCGCCGTCAACATCACCAGGGTCATCTCGTCTGATCTTATACCGCAATGCATCGCATACCGGGCATGCGTTCAGATCCTTGTATGCATCGCGGTAGAGGATGCAGTCATTAGGGCATGCATGTATCTTCTCCACTTCCAATCCTAGAGGGCATACGACCTTCTTTGTTGCGTATGTACTGCCAGGCAATTCGTTATCCTTTGGAAGCTTCTTCTTCAATATTTTCAGTAGCTTCTCAAATCCTTTGTCAGCCACAGCATTCTCTGCCTTCCACTACAGCAATTCCAGTATGGTACCGAGCTTTTTGTTGCCATCTTCGCAATTGGGGTATAACCCTTTTTTGTGATCCTCTAACATGCGATCGAACTTCAGCTTCTCCTTTTGACTTTCGCATTGCGTCCTTGCATCGACAATGACCCGGCGGAGATCATCATCATCGGGCACATCGTCTGGTTCCTCTTGATCTTCAGCAGCTTCACCCGTTGCAGCATCATTGGGCACATCGTCTGGTTCCTCTTGATCTTCACCAGCTCCCCCCGTTGCAGCATCACCGTATTCAGGGGGCACATAGTTGTCATCGTACTCTTCTTCTTCGCCGTCTTCCATCATAACCCCTATTTCTCCGTGCCTCGTCCAAACATTATAGTGTGGCATGAAACCCTTGTAAAGCAGGTGGGAGTGAAGGATTTTTCGGTTAGAGTAAGACCTCATATTCCCACATTCAGTGCATGGACAACACATAAAACCATTCTGCTTGTTTGCCTCAGCCGCATCGAGAAACTCATGCACGCCCTTAATGTACTCGCAGGTGTGTCTGTCACCGTACATCCATTGCCGGTTCATCTACGTGCATTATATATAATTAAGTGTCCAAATTAATAGAAGTTCATCATCACATTAAAACCAAAGTGCATACATAGTTCTCATCTAACAACATATAGCTCTCTAGAGCATCTAATTAATTAAACCATACATTGAAACTATGTAAAACATTTCAATGCGAAAACAAATGCGATCATAATCGCAACCAAGGTAACAATTGACACTAGTGCAGAACCGGGCAATAGCACCGGTTCGTAAGGCCCTTTAGTGTCGGTTTGGTAACCAGCGCTAAAATGTAGGCACTAAAGGCCCCCCTTTAGTACCAGTTCAGCATGAACCGGTGCTAAAGGGCAACCACGTGGCACGAGCCAGCTTCGGGGGCAGGGAGCCCTTTAGTACCGGTTGGTGTCACCAACCGGTATTAAAATGTTGGGGGGGGGCTGGGTTTATGATTTCTTTTTCATTTAATTTTGTGTTTTCCATTTAATTCTTTTTCGTTTGCTGGTATTTTACGATACTACATATTGTACACGTTATGCATATATACAAATAGAATTTCTAGTAGAACCGATCATAATATATATATATATCATCGAATGTCTCACAACCACCATTAATTAATTCACACATATATACACACATGTATATATATATATATATATATATATACAATTTCTCCTAATTGGTGCCTTCGGAGCCAGTGGCATTAGCCTAGCTAATTGGTGCCTTCGGAGCACGATAACAATTGGAAGTGGTTCATGGGGGCGGTAGCGGGTAATAGTATTCTCCTTTGGGATCTATGACCTGGTCGAGCAAAAATCCCGCTATTTCCTCTTGAATTGCTTCTATGCGGTCCTGTGCTAGGAGCTTGTCCCGCACCTCTTTGAACTGTTAAGAAGGAGATCAGTATGCATGTGTATTAGTTGTGTGACTAGATATCGATAATGGTGTAAAAATGTGAATAGTGTCCTGACAATCGATATCGTACCCACTCCTGTCTTTGAGATCTGGTCCTTTCGGACGCCATCATGCGAATGTTCTCGCAAACGTAGTATGCACATAGATCATTCCCCGGCGCCTGCCTCAGGGCCTTTACGAGAATGGAATTTTGATCAGATAATAATTAATCAAGCATGATAATTAAAGAGATGGCAGCTAGCTAGTACTACTTAATTACTTACCTTGGGTCGATACCATTTCAGACATTGTTTCCATGGGCCTGGAGTGACCCTGATGAACTTTGCCCAAGCCCTGCCCGCCGACAAAGAAAATGAATAAATGGGTTATTAAATAGTTGTTATCAGGAAATGACGAACTAATTAAATAGGCCGAGATATAGTTAATAATGATTGAAATTACCTGTTGACTATCCCATTCACGATGGTGTAATCACTTGCTTTCTTAAGTAGCGAGTCTAGTACTTCAACTGTTCCTTCATCAACTTTAATGATTAACAAGATCCAGTGATATCTGCATGCACACACGTTTGCATGTCTTAATTAAGCGGGCATATGTAAGCAAAGACATGTAGCTATAGCTAGTAGGGAAAAACAGAATTTGTAGTACAAGACAGTGTGACTCACTGGAAGTTGTAAGGAAGTAGTATATCTTCATTGTATTTGAGTTCCTTGAAGAACTGTAGCATGCTTTCCTCTACACATTTTGCGTGATATGGATCTAATTTCCATGTGTATTCATTAATGGTATTTGGGTCAACGAACCCAATGCCATAGCGTCCACCTTTTTTCATTTCATAAATCTTCATCCTGCATAATACCATAGAAAAGAATATAGTGAGGATAATTACAGGTAATGATTGATCAAAATGATCAGCTAGCTTGAGACTTAAATTACAGAAAGGAATCACTTACAGACAATAGCAACTGACGATAGATTTGTCGAGTCCGTCTTTATTGTATAGCTGAAAAAGTTCTGAATACTCAACGGTCACAGCTTTCTTATGGTAGTAATGCTCATTGACATTCAACATGAGGGACTCTCGATTGGAAATCTTGGTAATGTCCATGTACCATATATGCAATTCATACATTCTCGTTGGGAGCTTATTGACCTCCTCTGGCTCGACCAAAGGTTGGCCCCGGGCATATTTTCGTTTTATTTCCTCCTCTCTAGTCGGAGACATGGGCTCGATATCGAGGAGTTGTCCAACAGTGATCCCGATCGATTGAGCCTGCGCAATATGCTCCTCGATTATTACCACATCGCCCACCCCGGGAATGTTAACGGTTTGCCCACAATAATATTGGGTGCGCCTACTCTCATGTGTTGTTGGCACAACAAGCGGGGGGATTGATTGCGCAGCCTGTTCTCCCAGCTGGGGAACGGTTTTACCGCTCCTTTTGCTAGCTGATTTGCTCGAGCTCGAGCTCGCCTCTTTCTGTAGACGTGCTTGATTTAACTTCCTGAGGTGGCGCTCATAGTCTGTGTCAATAGGCTTGGGAGCTGGTGGTTTAGCCATACGAAATGAAGTGGTCAATCTTTTCCACAGGCACTTTCTCCCTTGGCGGTGGTGGCGATTTCGATGCAAAATGGGCTTCCACCTCGGCCTTCGATATGGCTACGTTTTCCTCCTCGGACTTGTCGTAAGGCCTCTGCAGAAGAGGCGCGAGGCTTGGACCATATTGAAATCGCTTGCCTCCGCCTGTACCTGCAGTACTACCTCAACTTGTACCGCTACGCGCCATAGCTGAGGCGGCTCTCTTCCGTGATTGCTGAGGCGGCGAAGACGGCTAACGTGGCTGAGTTGGAGGAGGAGGATGTCGGGACCCCGACTCAATGCCACATCGATCTAGCATGTAACACCTCATATCACTTTGCGGCCTCACGCACGGTATCCCCACGGGTGTCGACTTACCTTTGCCCGGGACCGTTTGCGCCTTTTGACACACGTATATGATGGTGTCGCTAGCATCCATATGATAAAGAGCCCGGGCTGACATGGCTAGTCGTAAACCCAAAGTGGCACTAGCTTACAGGGACAGGCATTCATGACCCAGCATCGAACGTGTCGGTCATCAGCGAGTGAATCCAGGCTGTAGCACTGGGCTAACAGGACTCCGGTGAACCGGGCTGTAGCGGGCTTGCAGGACTCCGGTATTCATCGCGTGACATTTCCCCGAAGGGACAGACACAGGATCGAAGAAGGACACATGCCGGCCTGCCTAAGTGTTCCGGAGCAGTAGCAAGCTACCAGGGCTCAGTGGAAGCACTAGGAGACATTTCCCGGTAAGAGAGGCTACTAAGGATAAACAACTAGATAGTCAGATCCCACACATAGCAATACACATTACACGTACGCATAACATGCAAGTATGTGCTGTACAACATGGCATCACAGCATAACTCAACAATCATATAGATAAAGGCTCAGAAGAGCCATCATAGCATTTATTGCAAACAGGGGTCACAAGACCCATCATACAGAGCATACAAGCAACAAGCGGAAGCATTACATGTCTGGGTACAGACATCTACAAATGAAAAAGGCTGAAAGCCTGACTATCTACAACGTCCGATCAAGATCGTAGCTGAGGTACTAGCTACTAGTCAAAGTCCATGAGAACCCTAGTAAGACCAAAGTCTTCGCTGCAAAAACATAAATAAAGCAACATGAGTACAAAGGTACTCAGCAAGACTTACATCAGATCCTATCATACATGCATTTGTATCAAGAGGGTAATGTGGGGTTTAGTTGCAGCAAGCCAGCTTTGACTCTGTGGCTATCCTGTTCTATGACTACCAGAAACTCTGGAGGTGAAACAACGTACACGAGTCCACTAATCACCACACAATACACTATTATGGATTCATCCCCGTCTCCCTACGAGAAGGCCATCCATAGTACTCACACTTGTCTTGAGCATTTTATAGTATCCACTTCAAGTTGTCTATGTACCATGTAAGCATCCAAGAAGTCCATAACCGCGGACCCGGCTATTCGAATAGATCATGTTAACCCTGCAGGGGTGTACTTCTTCACACACGCTCTCGCCACTTACCGCCATGTACACGTCATGTATCTCGACAACCTTCAAGCGGAAGCCTGGCGAGGGTGTCGGCCACGACCTGACTAACCACACAAGACTCTAGTCCAGGTTTATCGCCTATTCGGGTTCCATCCGCAAGGAGATCCGGCCGGGGTGTCGCTTACGGCCCCAAACGATGTGTACAGGGTTCCCGAGCCCACCATCCGGGTGCCACTCGGTACACCAGGCCACTTGTGCCTAGTCTGTCCCAAGCCCACCCTGCCGGGTGCCACTTGGTAGAAAAATAGCACTACCTACAAACACCAGAAACTAGTTGCGACTCCTGGACAGAGATCAAGTTGGTTAATAAGTCGAGAGGGCTTGGAGCGCCCGGAGCCCAATGTGTGGTAGTATCGGGTCATTGGACAACATACACGGAACTCAGGGCTTAAGGACGGTTCCAGTGAGACAACCCACCATGTACTCCTACATGGCCTCTCACCGCTACCTTTACCAAATCGTGTTCACACTCTTAACTCTCAGCATCAGAACATATCGTGACACTCCAATTCATTCCGAATGAATCAGACCTGACACAACTCTAAGCAATAGCAGGCATAGCATGGTAGGAACACATCAGTGGCTTCAATCAACTCCTACACATGCTAGTGGGTTTCAACTATTTACTGTGGCAATGACAGGTCATGCAGAGGAATGGGTTCAACTACCGCAGCACAAAGTAGCAGATGAATCGTTGTTGTCCTAATGCAATAACTGAGAGCAGGAGCGAGAGAGTAGGGTTTTATCGAAATGAACAAGGGGGTTTGCTTGCCTGGTAAATCAACAAGGGAGGCACTGCTTCACAGACAGGTACTCTGGAACGTCTCCGGAGTAGGACCTATCGAGAAGGAACGATGCCGGCAATCAATACACAATCATATGCAACAATATGATGCATGAACATGGCATGTAGATGTGATGCTGTTGAGCTAATGCAACTAGTGTTCAATTGGTTTGAAGTCCATTTGAACCAAAGGTTCAAATGCATTTCTAAATTAAGTCTCTTATATATGCCATAATGTGTTTTCCCATATTCAGCATGTATAAGTTGGTTTTTCATGCATGAAACAAGTACAGATGGAAAGGTTGCATTTTTCTGATAATTTTTCATATATAAATTATTTTAATCTGAGCTACGGTTGAATTTCTATGAATTTTTGAAGTTTAAATCATTTTCTGGAATTTCTGAATTATTTTAATTCCAGAAAATATATAATTGCGTCAGCATGACGTCAGCACGACGTCAGCGGTCAACTGGGCTGGTCCGGTTCAAACCTGACGTGTGGGACCCACACGTCAGTGACAGGGGGGTTAAACAGGGGTTAATTTAGTTTAATTAAAAGGTTAGGGGGCACCGGGGCCCACTGTCAGTGTCAGGGGGGGTTAGTTAACGGTGATTAGCACTAAGCTAATCACCCGACGGGCCGGGCCCACATGGCATGGCTCAGGCGACGGGGCTCGCCGCCGGCGACCTCTGGACGCGGCGGAGTCCGCGCCACAGGCCACGGGGATGGCGTCTGAGAGCACCGGGGCGTAGCCCGGGCTCTCGCGCATCTGGTGGGACAGGTGGGAGGAGCGGGGAAGGCCGGAGCTCGCCGGAGCAAAGCTCGCGGCGGCGGCCGGAGTTCGGGCGCGAGCGGGATCGGGCTGCGGGGCACGGGGAGGCCACCTGAGGGGCCCGGCGGCACCCTCGTGGCACCAGGAGCGCGAAGGGATGCTTGGTTTGGGCGGAGGCGGGCCGAGACGGCGACGGCGACATGGATGGCGACGAGAGGCTTCGGCCGTGGTGGGGAGCGGCGCTACGGCGCGGAAACGAGGGGGAGAAGAGAGGGGAACGGTGGAGGAGCTCACCGCGGATCCAACGGCGTCGTCGGCGAGCTCGGGGAAGGCTTGGGGCAGCCGGAGCGACGACGACGATCTCGTCGGCCGGAGCTTGAAGACGACGGCGATTGCGATGAAGCGGGGCTTCCCCGGGTTGCTTGCTCGGTGAGGAGGGAGAGGGGGTCGCGGCGGAGCTCGGGGACTCTGCGGAGGGGCGAGGGAACGGCGGGGAGCGCGTCGTTGGTGAGCTGCGGCGGCGGCAGTGCTTCGGGTGAGAGGGAGAGAGAGCAGGGGAAGGGAGTGAGGGCGAGGGAGAGTGCGAGGGGGTCGGGGTGGCTGCGTGGCGTCGTCCGGGGCATCGAGGGCGACGAGAAGGGCACCAGGCAGGCAGGGAGGGAGGTGGCGTGGCGCGGTGGCGCGCGCGCGCGCCGGGCACGCTCCGTTCCCCTGTCGGGGAGGAAGACGACAGAGGAGGGGGGCCAGGTGGGCTGGGCCGCCTGCTGGCTAGGCCGGCCTGCTGCGGCTGGGCTGCACAGGGGGAGCCCCAGGTAAGCCCCTCCTTCTTTTTATTTCTATTTTCTATTTTTCTGACATTTGTTTTGACTTAATTAAAATATTAAATCATTTAATTACCTTATACCAATTTTTGCAGGAGCTAGATATATTATTCCAGAGCTCCTTTATAAATGGCATAATTTTTGGACATATATTAATATATATAACTAATATATTTCCAATGCAAATATTTATCGAATTAATCCAAATGGCCAAAATAAATATCCATGAGCCCCTAAAATATTGTTTTGATTTTTTATCTCTGTCCAATATTTTCAGAGGGCATCATGAGCATTTTCTTGGACCCTTTTGGAGAAATTTTTATTTGGGTCATTTTCAAAAATGATTCTGAGGGTTCCACCAATCCTCATTTCAAATTTAAATGAAATTAAATATGATGCACAAATGGCTAGCTAGTCTAAGTCATACCAGACTAGGGATGTGACAACTCGCCCCCACTTGACAGAATCTCGTCCCGAGATTCAGGGGTCGACGGAAAGAAAGCGGGGTACTCCAGTCGAAGACGATCTTCTCGCTCCCAAGTAGCTTCTCTCTCGGAATGATGAGACCACTGAACTTTGAGAAACTTGATGTTCTGACGTCGAGTGACACGCTCTGCTTGATCAAGAATGCGATCCGGGTACTCTCGGTATGTGAGGTTATCTTGGAGATCAAGCGTTTCGTGGTCCACTCCACGGATAGGATCCGAGAAGCAACGCCTGAGTTGAGAGACGTGGAAGACATCATGAACTCGAGAAAGATGTGGGGGTAGTTCCAATTGGTAGGCAACCTCTCCTCGTTTAGCGAGAATGCGAAAGGGACCAATGTAACGAGGAGCCAACTTGCCCTTGATACCGAAACGATGGGTACCCTTCAAAGGAGTAACCCGAAGGTAAGCTTGGTCGCCAATTTCATAAGTCATATCCTTATGATGACGATCGTACTGGCTTTTCTGACGAGACTGGGCTGTTTTCAAATTCTCACGAATGATGCGAACTTGCTCTTCTGCCTCTTGGATCATGTCCGGTCCAAAGAATTGTCTTTCACCGGTTTCTGACCAGTTCAAAGGTGTTCGACATCTTCGTCCATAGAGAACCTCAAAAGGAGCTTTCTTGAGGCTGGATTGGTAGCTATTGTTATAAGCAAACTCGGCGAAAGGAAGACATTTCTCCCAATCCATACCGAATGAGATAACGCAAGCTCTGAGCATGTCTTCGAGAATTTGATTGACCCGTTCCACCTGACCACTCGACTGAGGGTGGAAAGCGGTACTGAAGGAAAGATGGGTTCCCATGGCAGTTTGGAAACTCTCCCAGAAATGAGAAGTGAAAAGACTGCCACGGTCTGAATTGATCTCTAGTGGAACACCATGAAGTGACACTATTCGAGAAATATATAAGTCAGCAAGCTGACTAGCAGTGATACTCTCTCGAACAAGAAGGAAGTGAGCCACTTTGGAAAGACGATCAACGACTACGAAGATAGCGTTATTCCCTCTCTTGGTCCTGGGAAAGCCGGTGATGAAGTCCATACCAACTTTATCCCATTTCCATTCAGGAATAGCTAAAGGCTGAAGGGTGCCAGCAGGCCTCTGATGCTCTGCCTTAACGCGACGACAAACGTCACATTTAGCAATGAACTCTGCGATTTCTCTCTTCATCCTAGTCCACCAGAACCTCTGGCATAGGTCCTGATACATCTTAGTACTACCGGGATGAATCGTGAGAGGAGATTCATGCGCCTCCTTAAGAATCAA
The DNA here is from genome assembly GCF_018294505.1 of Triticum aestivum. NCBI lineage: Eukaryota > Viridiplantae > Streptophyta > Magnoliopsida > Poales > Poaceae > Triticum > Triticum aestivum. Next base: position 589,126,888 of record NC_057806.1, on the reverse strand, counting down.
TTGTCGCAGATGTTGATTCTTGGGAACCACCAAGCGATTCTCAAAGAAAACAACACCACGATCATCCATAGAGAAACATCCACCAACTCCCTTCTTAATGTTTCTCTTGATCCGAGAAATTCCTGTGTCTTGCTTTTGAGCAGCGATAATCCGATCTTCAAGATCAGGTTTCGCCACCAGGGTAGAAAGGAATCCGCGAGGAGCTATGTGAAGATTAAGCTTACAGAATTCCTCATGGAGAAGTGGTTGGCCTTGCTGCAACATGAGATTGTTGCAATAGAATTTACGGCTTAGCGCATCAGCCATGACATTGGCTTTGCCTGGGGTGTAGGTAATCCCTAGATCATAATCTGTAATCAACTCCAACCAACGTCTTTGCCTAAGGTTCAAATCTGGTTGGGTGAAGATATACTTGAGACTCTGGTGATCGGTGTAGATCTCGCAACGTTTACCAAGGAGGTAATGTCGCCAGGTCTTGAGTGCATAGACTACGGCTGCAAGCTCTAGATCATGTGTAGGATAATTCTCCTCATGTGGATGCAACTGTCGGGATGCATAGGCAATGACATGACGATCCTGCATAAGAATGCAACCTAGTCTCTGTCGTGAGGCGTCGCAGTAGATAATAAAGTCTTTAGTGAAATCCGGTGGCACCAGTATGGGAGCAGAAGTCAGGCGTCTTTTCAGTTCCTGAAAACTGTACTCACACTGTGGGGACCAGTCAAACTTTTTATCTTTCTTGAGAAGTTCCGTGAGGGGTTTGGCTACTTTGGAGAAGTTTTCAACAAAGCGGCGACAATAGCTGGCTAGACCAAGGAAACTCCTAACTTGTTTAACAGTCTCAGGTGGAGTCCAATCGAGAACAGCCTGAACTCTCTCGGGATTTACAGCAATGCCCTTACCAGAGATTACGTGACCTAAGTAGGTCACTTCTGGCAACCAAAATTCACACTTGGAGAACTTGGCATAAAGGCGGTGCTCTCTGAGTTTTTCTAATACAAGTCTAAGATGTTCGGCATGCTCTTTCTCGTTCTTCGAGTAAATAAGAATATCATCGAGGTAAACCACGACGAACTTATCTAAGTACTCCATGAAGATCGAGTTCATCAAGCGGGAGAATGTGGCTGGGGCGTTGGTTAGGCCGAAGGAGATGACGGTGTACTCGTACTGACCATAACGAGTGACAAAAGCTGTCTTGGGAATGTCCCCATTTCTGATTTTGATTTGGTGGTATCCTAACCTTAAATCCATCTTGGAGAAGACTGAGGATCCAGCGAGCTGATCATACATGTCGTTGATCCTGGGGAGCGGATACTTGTTCTTTATCGTGACCAAATTAACGGGACGATAATCAACGACCATCCGGTCCGTACCATCTTTCTTCTTGACAAAGAGGACGGGGCAAGCCCAAGGAGAAGAACTAGGACGGATGAAACCCTTTTTCAAGGACTCATCGAGTTGTTTCTTAGGCTCGGCTAGTTCTAGGGGTGCCATCTTGTAAGGTCTCCGGGAGATTGGAGCTGTTCCTGGGATAAGATCTATGACGAACTCTACATCTCTGTCAGGTGGAACACCTGGCAGTTCCTCTGGAAAAACATCCGGAAAGTCACGGACTACCGGGATATCTTCAAGGTCTGGAAGAGGGCTGGCATTAAGAGAATAGAGCTGACGCTTTGCAACTCTAGTGGAGACGGTGACTATCTTGCCAGACGGGTGTGTAAGCTGAACAGATCTTGTGTAACAATCAATCTTGGCATGATGAGCTGTCATCCAGTCCATACCCAAGATGATGTTAATATCTGAGGACTTGAGGGCTACAAGTGATGCAAGGAATACAAGTCTATCAACAAGGATTTCGTTACCATGGCTGATTCTGGTGGTCTGCCATCTAGACCCTGGGGTTTGGATTTCAAGCGGAGTTGGCATATCACAAAATGACATGTCGTGCAAACGAGCATAGCCTTCAGAAATGAAGGAGTGAGATGCTCCAGTATCGAATAGAACTGATGCTGGGTGACAATTGACAAGGAGTGTACCAAGAACGACATCTGGATCATCATGAGCGTCTTTAGCTGAGACGTGATGCACACATCCACGTTCAGTGGGGGCTGACTTAACACTGATCATCTTGCGTGATGGCTTAATACAGCCAACATTCTTCTCGGGCTGGGGTGGAGCATAACTAGTCTGAGAGCAATCACGTGCATAGTGTCCTGGCTTCCCGCATGTGAAGCAAGTTCCCGAGGTTAAACGTGGACCCGTACTGACAAACGGTCTACCAGTAGGCCTGGGTGGAACATACGACTGAGCTGGGGGAGGCACCACATGAGATGACCTCGGTGTATAACCGGAAGGAAGAGCGGAGTTTGGAACCCAAATCCGACGTTTCTGGGAACTAGAGCGAGAGGAAGATCCCAAATCACGGGTGTGCTTACGAGACTCCTCGTAAGTGAGTTGAGCTGTCTCTGCATTGATGGCTTTGTTCACAAGAGCTTGGAATGTATCACAATGATGCAGGTGAAGATCATGACGCAACTTGGGGTTGAGACCCTTTCGGAACCTAGCCTGCTTCTTAGCGTCCGTGGACACTTCTTCTGTGGCATAGCGGGCGAGGTTCTCAAACTCTCGACTGTAAGCATCAACAGCCATCTTATTCTGGGTGAGACTACAGAACTCTTCTCTCTTGCGATCAAGGAGGGCCTGGGGAATGTGATGCTCACGAAAAGCCTCAGTGAAATCCTTCCAGGTAGGAATCTGGCCAGCTGGAAGCAAAGTCTCATAGTTCTGCCACCAAAGACTAGCAGGACCTTCCAGGTGGTATGTGGCATAAGTGACCTTGTCATCTTCAGCTATGCTCGCGGAATGCAGCTTAAGAGTGATGCTACGGAGCGAATCATCTGCATCGAGTGGCTCGATGGAATGATGAAAAGTGGGTGGGTGCAAGCGGATGAAATCATGAATGGTAGCAGACCCTTTGAACTGATGTGCCGTGTTCTCCTCGATACGTGCCAGCAAACGGTTAGACTCACGCTTGTTCCTCTCCATCTCTAGCATGAACTCTGTCAACGAAGGCTGGTCAGGAGGATCCTCATTCCTACCATCTCCGTGGTTCTGGCTACGAACAATAGAACTTCGCTTAGCTGATGACATCCTGAGAACGAAACCAAGGACGGAATCAGCATCAACTATGGACTGAAGAATGTAGGACAAGAAGTTAGTATCTATCGAACTCCTAGGGAAATTTCGGCAGCATAACGACAGTAAAATGCCCAGAATGAGACATCCTACTAAAAATGGGGTGGTAACATACTCATCAGCATTACTCAAGGTTCTGAGATCATACTAAGCAGACTACACCGGAAATACTCAAAACTGGGGTATGACTCTGATCAACTAGTCCTATGGAACTACGGAGTAGTAACACGTGACCCTGATAGACGGAAGAGAAGCCTAGTTCCTTAACCCCGTCGGAAAGATAGGACGACTCAGATCAGAAAGTCATGAGGTAAAGGAGTAAAAAGAGCCTTACGTTCCTTCCCACAATCAATTCCCTTACATAACTAAAGAATTTCTAGACTCAACTTCGACCAGTTTGGCTTGGTAAACCTACAGGCAGTCAGGCTCTAATACCAAAGCTGTCGGGACCCCGACTCAATGCCACATCGATCTAGCATGTAACACCTCATATCACTTTGCGGCCTCACGCACGGTATCCCCACGGGTGTCGACTTACCTTTGCCCGGGACCGTTTGCGCCTTTTGGCACACGTATATGATGGTGTCGCTAGCATCCATATGATAAAGAGCCCGGGCTGACATGGCTAGTCGTAAACCCAAAGTGGCACTAGCTTACAGGGACAGGCATTCATGACCCAGCATCGAACGTGTCGGTCATCAGCGAGTGAATCCAGGCTGTAGCACTGGGCTAACAGGACTCCGGTGAACCGGGCTGTAGCGGGCTTGCAGGACTCCGGTATTCATCGCGTGACATTTCCCCGAAGGGACAGACACAGGATCGAAGAAGGACACATGCCGGCCTGCCTAAGTGTTCCGGAGCAGTAGCAAGCTACCAGGGCTCAGTGGAAGCACTAGGAGACATTTCCCGGTAAGAGAGGCTACTAAGGATAAACAACTAGATAGTCAGATCCCACACATAGCAATACACATTACACGTACGCATAACATGCAAGTATGTGCTGTACAACATGGGATCACAGCATAACTCAACAATCATATAGATAAAGGCTCAGAAGAGCCATCATAGCATTTATTGCAAACAGGGGTCACAAGACCCATCATACAGAGCATACAAGCAACAAGCGGAAGCATTACATGTCTGGGTACAGACATCTACAAATGAAAAAGGCTGAAAGCCTGACTATCTACAACGTCCGATCAAGATCGTAGCTGAGGTACTAGCTACTAGTCGAAGTCCATGAGAACCCTAGTAAGACCGAAGTCTTCGCTGCAAAAACATAAATAAAGCAACATGAGTACAAAGGTACTCAGCAAGACTTACATCAGATCCTATCATACATGCATTTGTATCAAGAGGGTAATGTGGGGTTTAGTTGCAGCAAGCCAGCTTTGACTCTATGGCTATCCTGTTCTACGACTACCAGAAACTCTGGAGGTGAAACAACATACACGAGTCCACTAATCACCACACAATACACTATTATGGATTCATCCCCGTCTCCCTACGAGAAGGCCATCCATAGTACTCACACTTGTCTTGAGCATTTTATAGTATCCACTTCAAGTTGTCTATGTACCATGAATAAAGCAACATGAGTACAAAGGTACTCAGCAAGACTTACATCAGATCCTATCATACATGCATTTGTATC
>NC_057806.1:589114550-589121185 GCF_018294505.1 Triticum aestivum | reverse complement strand
CAGCATCAGAACATATCGTGACACTCCAATTCATTCCCAATGAATCAGACCTGACACAACTCTAAGCAATAGCAGGCATAGCATGGTAGGAACACATCAGTGGCTTCAATCAACTCCTACACATGCTAGTGGGTTTCAACTATTTACTGTGGCAATGACAGGTCATGCAGAGGAATGGGTTCAACTACCGCAGCACAAAGTAGCAGATGAATCGTTGTTGTCCTAATGCAATAACTGAGAGCAGGAGCGAGAGAGTAGGGTTTTATCGAAATGAACAAGGGGGTTTGCTTGCCTGGTAAATCAACAAGGGAGGCACTGCTTCACAGACAGGTACTCTGGAACGTCTCCGGAGTAGGACCTATCGAGAAGGAACGATGCCGGCAATCAATACACAATCATATGCAACAATATGATGCATGAACATGGCATGTAGATGTGATGCTGTTGAGCTAATGCAACTAGTGTTCAATTGGTTTGAAGTCCATTTGAACCAAAGGTTCAAATGCATTTCTAAATTAAGTCTCTTATATATGCCATAATGTGTTTTCCCATATTCAGCATGTATAAGTTGGTTTTTCATGCATGAAACTAGTACAGATGGAAAGGTTGCATTTTTTGATAATTTTTCATATATAAATTATTTTAATCTGAGCTACGGTTCAATTTCTATGAATTTTTGAAGTTTAAATCATTTTCTGGAATTTCTGAATTATTTTAATTCCAGAAAATATATAATTGCGTCAGCATGACGTCAGCACGACGTCAGCGGTCAACTAGGCTGGTCCGGGTCAAACCTGACGTGTGGGACCCACACGTTAGTGACAGGGGGGTTAAACAGGGGTTAATTTAGTTTAATTAAAAGGTTAGGGGGCACCGGGGCCCACTGTCAGTGTCAGGGGGGGGTTAGTTAACGGTGATTAGCACTAAGCTAATCACCCGATGGGCCGGGCCCACATGGCAGGGCTTAGGCGACGGGGCTCGCCGCCGGCGACCTCTGGACGCGGCGGAGTCCGCGCCACAGGCCACGGGGACGGCGTTTGAGAGCACCGGGGCGTAGCCCGGGCTCTCGCGCATCTGGTGGGACAGGTGGGAGGAGCGGGGAAGGCCGGAGCTCGCCGGAGCAAAGCTCGCGGCGGCGGCCGGAGTTCGGGCGCGAGCGGGATCGGGCTGCGGGGCACGGGGAGGCCACCTGAGGGGCCCGGCGGCACCCTCGTGGCACCAGGAGCGCGAAGGGATGCTTGGTTTGGGCGGAGGCGGGCCGAGACGGCGACGGCGACATGGACGGCGACGAGAGGCTTCGGCCGTGGTGGGGAGCGGCGCTACGGCGCGGAAACGAGGGGGAGAAGAGAGGGGAACGGTGGAGGAGCTCACCGCGGATCCAACGGCGTCGTCGGCGAGCTCGGGGAAGGCTTGGGGCAGCCGGAGCGACGACGACGATCTCGTCGGCCGGAGCTTGAAGACGACGGCGATTGCGATGAAGCGGGGCTTCCCCGGGTTGCTTGCTCGGTGAGGAGGGAGAGGGGGTCGCGGCGGAGCTCGGGGAATCTGCGGAGGGGCGAGGGAACAGCGGGGAGCGGGTCGTTGGTGAGCTGCGGCGGCGGCAGTGCTTCGGGTGAGAGGGAGAGAGAGCAGGGGAAGGGAGTGAGGGCGAGGGAGAGTGCGAGGGGGTCGGGGTGGCTGCGTGGCGTCGTCTGGGGCATCGAGGGCGACGAGAAGGGCACCAGGCAGGCAGGGAGGGAGGTGGCGTGGCGCGGTGGCGCACGCGCGCCGGGCACGCTCCGTTCCCCTGTCGGGGAGGAAGACGACAGAGGAGGGGGGCCAGGTGGGCTGGGCCGCCTGCTGGCTGGGCCGGCCTGCTGCGGCTGGGCTGCACAGGGGGGAGCCCCAGGTAAGCCCCTCCTTCTTTTTATTTCTGTTTTCTATTTTTCTGACATTTGTTTTGACTTAATTAAAATATTAAATCATTTAATTACCTTATACCAATTTTTGCAGGAGCTAGATATATTATTCCAGAGCTCCTTTATAAATGGCATAATTTTTGGACATATATTAATATATATAACTAATATATTTCCAATGCAAATATTTATCGAATTAATCCAAATGGCCAAAATAAATATCCATGAGCCCCTAAAATATTGTTTTGATTTTTTATCTCTGTCCAATATTTTCAGAGGGCATCATGAGCATTTTCTTGGACCCTTTTGGAGAAATTTTTATTTGGGTCATTTTCAAAAATGATTCTGAGGGTTCCACCAATCCTCATTTCAAATTTAAATGAAATTAAATATGATGCACAAATGGCTAGCTAGTCTAAGTCATACCAGACTAGGGATGTGACAGAGGAGTGGCCTGAAGCTGTGCCGGACTTGGAGGAGGAGTGGCCTGAAGCTGTGCTGGACTTGGAGGAGGAGTGGCCTGACGCTTTGCCAGACTTGGAGGAGGAGTGGCCTGAAGCTGTGCCGGACATGGAGGAGGAGTGGCCTGACGCGTTGGTGGACTTGGAGGAGCGGGAGTCTGCTGACTCGGTGGCGGACTGTGACGAGGAGTCGGATGACGCGGTGTCGGTGGCATTCGAAAGATGATGCAATCCTTTCTCCATAGGATGATACGATGGTTGGCCTATCCTAGTGTGTGCTCATCGTCACCTCTAGGAATGTCAAGCTCTAGCCCCAAATATTGGTCCACCACCTCATCAACCAAGACACGAGCATAGCCCACTGGAATCGGGTTGCAATGGAAGGTTGCCTCGGGGGGATTTGTAAAAGCAAGGGCGTCCGCCACCTTCATGGATATGTTCTTCATTTTGAAGTGTAGCTCGCAGTTCGTGTTCTCCATGATGTCATCCACTGGGTAGCTATCCAGCAATGCATCGCCCGGGGAGGAACCTACGCTGCTTCTCGGCATGGATGGGATGGTGCTATCCATCGGTGGATCATCCGCTAGCTGCTGAGACCCCCTTTCCTAGCTAAGTGAGTCGATCTGCTCCTGCTGCCGCTGGAATTTGATTGCCAAGTCCGCGTGCGCTAATTCTAGGCCTTGAAGGCGTTCATAGTCTAGCTTCCTCTGCTCCTCCTCCATCTTCCTATACTTCTCCTCCGCAATCTTCTTTCTCGCACGGGTTCTGTAGTCGGCGTTCCAGTCCGAAAACCCCTCATACCACGGAATAGCGCCCATGCCTCGTGTTCTTCCCGGGTGTTCAGGATTTCCCAGGGCACGCGTAAGCTCGTCGTTCTCTCTGTTGGGCTCAAACAACCCGGATCAAGCCTCTTCTATTGCAACAAGTAGCTTATCTTCGGCTTCGTCCAGACATGCCTTCTTGGAAACTTTGCCTGTCTTCGGGTCCAACTCCCCCCCCATGCGCATAGAACCAAGTCCTGCACCTGGGGGCCAGCGCTATGTTTCTGGAGTGACACCTACATCCAGCATGTCTTTCTCAGACTTATCCCACTTAGGCAATCCCACCGCATAGCCACCTGGCCCCAGCTTATGGAACTTGTCCTTTTTTGCGGCATTGGCCTTGTTTATTCTCGACCGTTCCTTAGATAATTCCGAATCCTTGAATTTCACGAAATCATCCCAATGAGCACTTTGGTTCTCTAGTGTTCCCTCAAATACTGGAGTCTTCCTTCCTCCGTTGACGTACTTGGCCCATTCACGAATCTTATGGTTCTTGAATGCAACCGCCATCTTCCTAAGAGCAGCGTCCTTGACTTTCTCCACCTCTGCATCTGTGAAATGATCTGGTAGGGTGAAATGTTCCATGAGCGTTTCCCAAAGCAACTTTTTTGTCTATCGTCGACAAAAGTAACTCCTGGACGTGGCTTTGATGGCTCTCTCCATTCTTGAAGGGAGATCGGGAGTTGGTCCTTCACAAGAACTCCGCACTGACGAACGAACTTGTCCGCAATCTTCTGAGGCGCGAATGGTTCGCCATTAGGTCTGATTGCCTCGATATTGTACTTTACGCCCTCCTTCAACTTTTTGTTCGGGCCTTGTTTCATCCTGTTGCCTGAAGATTTGCTCGATCTGAATGGCTGAAAGAAGAAAGATCGATTCGTTAATATATCTTCAAGTCATATAAAACATGTGATGATCACCAGATGCCTGCTTATATAAATATATATACCTTGCCGGTCTTTGTTGTTTCAAGATCAACATTTTCTTCGTCATGTTCATAGTTCACGACTTCATCAATTCGGTCGTCGTGATCGAATATCATATCACCCTCCCCGGTGTTGATTAGATATTCGGAGTCGTCATAATCTTCTTCATTCCGATCATCATCTGGCCCGCAAGGATTGCGTATGATATTGAACAGGGCCTCTTCTCCCTCTCTGCCGGTATTGTCTGCCATAGGTTTTGTTTAACTAATCCAAAAGAAATATATTCAAATTACAATGCATGGATGCAACCAATTAATAAGGAAAAACTGAATCAATCATAGTACATAATAAGCATCATCGAATATAATCTCGAATACGTCGTCTCGAATAATAGATATAATCTCGAATACATTGTCTCGAATAATAGATATAATCTCGAATACATAGTCTCGAATAATAGATATAATCTCGAATACATCGTCTCAAATAATATATAATCTCGAATACATCGTCTCGAATATTATATATCGAGTACATCACTGGCTAGGTAGCTAATAAAAATCAAATACTACAGAAGAATCTAGGACACTCGCGGTTCATGTGGCACGGGAGGTGGACACCCAAAGACAAGTAAGCCTCATAGGATCATAGCTGAAGTGAGATCCCTGAAGAAGCTGCCAGGTATTGGAGAACCTGCCGCCCTCTAACGCAATCATGTAGCCATGGACGTGCTCGTCCTCCTCCCAGATACGGCGACGTACCACCTCCGGCGGGGCCGGCTCCCTCCGCACCGACACTGGCCCACGCGAACGCCACAAAACAAGATCAGGGTCGACGATGGGACCCGGGGCCAGGTTCCTCATCAAGCGGCGCGCCCCTCCAGGCAGCATCTCCCAGTGCCAGCCCGGCGGAGCCCACTCCCGGACATGGGTCAGCCGGACGTCGTCGCGGATGGGTCGACGACGAGGATGCGGGCCGGGCATCGTCGAGAACAAATACTAGCTATATGCCTGCAAACAGTAACATTTTTTTAATGATTGGATTTTGATAACTAAAATTTCTAACATTTCTATATAACTAACATTCCTATAACATTTCTAACAATGCTATATAACTACATTTCTAATATTTCTATCACTAAAAAACAGAAGAAAAAAAATTATAACATTTCTATATATATAACTAACATTTGTATAACATTTCTAATATTTCTATAACTAAAAAAAGAAAAATTTCTAACTTTTTTATAACTATTTCTATAACTAAAAATAGAAAAATTTCTAACAATTCTAACTATTTTATAACTATTTCTATAACTAAAAATAGAAAAAATTTGCTTGATGGGGTTGGCAGCTCCATAATTAATAGAAGCATCAAATTAGTCATGCAACTTGGGAAGATCAAGAACACACAAACAAGTAATGAACAGAGGCTCGGAGCAGTGATGTAATAGCTAGCATCAGAAAATGTAGGGTAAAACGAACAAAAAACAGCGGAACCACATGCTAGTTTGCTTATGTGTAGTTAAGCATAGAGAACATTAAGCAGTCTGATGGAACCAACAGGTGGCATCAGAACAAAACTAAAGCATATTAACTATATGTGCACTGGTATGTAATTTAGCACATGTAACATGTTCACTGCCAGAAGTATGGCCCTACAGGTGCAAGCAGAATAACGCGTCTCATGAAAACTGAATGATGCCCTGAAGAAATTCAAAGGTGCGGTGCTTATTCTAGGAAAGTGAACGTAGGCGCCGGCCGTTGGATAATAGTACCTGATTTTCGGTGGTGTGTGGGTATCGTTGTCATACTTGATAGCTAAGGATCGTTGATGGTGCTCGTGTTGCGGTTGAGTTTGGGCCGGCTATCGCCGTCGCTGAAGCGGCTCCGGTGCTACGGTTGCGGCTCCTTTCGACATACAAGAAAGCTCATCTGTGGTAAGTGAACAATTGCACGATAAAGAGAAAAACCGAAGGAGTACAAATCAAAATAATCTGATGAGGCTGCGGCGTCGGTAAAGCAGGGCCGGTGGAGTTGAATATGGCGTCCGTGGAGCGGGTCCGGTGCAGTGGACGAAGGCTTCGACGGGCGTGTTGTATAGTGCTTTCGGTGAGGCGGATCTGTTGCGGCGGACGAGGGCTTGTATGAAGGGCCAGCAAAGGGGCGGACGAGGGAGTCAGTGAAGGGCCTACGTTGTGGTGGACGAGGGCGTCGGTTAAGCAGATCCGGTGTGGTGGACCATGATGGCGGTCAAGGAGATCTAGAGCGGTGGACAAGCCAGTCGCTGAAGCGGCTCCGGTGAAGTGGTGAGTTGGCAGTTGGGGGTTCCAAGGTGCGGAAGGTAGATCCGGCGGGGTGTGAGGTCCACCACTGCGGTGGAGGACTAGATTCGGCGGCTTGCCATGGTTGGGGGGGTGGGGGAGGGGAAGGGGAGGGGCTCTGGGGAAGAATGTTGGGGGCAAAGAGGGGAAACAATGGAGTTACCAAAGCAGCCCTTTTCCGTTCATGTGGCAGGGGTAAAACAGGA
>NC_057806.1:589103877-589114444 GCF_018294505.1 Triticum aestivum | reverse complement strand
ATGTCTCCAACTCGAAACTTAGATTGTCCATTCAATTCAAATATGGATCATTGAGCTACTACAAGCAAATACCATCATACGGTCCAATTCAAATGAAATTCCAAATGTGTTTATCCTAAATATGATGACAAAAGCAAAAATGTGTATGTGTATGAATAAAGTGGATGATTATAAAGTTTGAACATGCCTGTATGTGTATATCTCTAGGTTCGATATATGAATTTGAAATCACGAAATCCCGGTTTAAAAATGTACCTCCGTTTAAATGAATTACAAAAGCTAATGATGGAGTCGAATTCCAAAATTCCAATCTTAGATTTGTAATTCTGGTACATCAAGGTATATCACGCATGTTCAAAAGTATCGTTATCTCATAGTACAAACTGTGAAACAAATTGATCAACCATGAGTGCACAATATCTCAATTACGCTAAAGTCCCTCAAATATAGACACCTCACTCTTTATCTGAAGTCACCCCCACCACACACACACACACACACAGAAGTCGTTCTCTCCCCCAAACACCAACACACGAGCACATTAACACCCCTCTCTCTTGTAAAATCCGGACCCCAACATAGGTCTCTATCACTTTGTCTCTCGGGCATGCACACATCTCTTCCCTCACTCTCTAGGTCTCCCGCTATCTCTCTTACCCAAGCACACGCACTATGTAGAGTGTATATTTCCCATACACACAAAACGTCGCCCCCAAACGTCTATCTCCCTAGTTATGTGGCTCTCGCGCACTCACCTCACACACCACCCCCACTGCAAACAAGCACACTTTGTCTCCTTGTGCACCACTCTCCTCTTTCTATCTCTCCCACATGCGGACCCACCCCAGCTCCTTCCCTGTATACATATATGTCATGACTCTTTGCATAGCTCCCTAATGTATAATCGTTCTCGATTTCGCACATTGTTCTCTACACCATCTATTCTAGCTCTCTCATGAAGTCCCTATCACACACACGATGACTCGCTTCCCTTGCGTCTCCGTTCATAGGCCAATTTCGGACAACATCAACATTATCTCCCTATCTATACGCCATTTATGGACACAAACGACCCCTCTCGCCCCCACTCTTCCTCTCTCTCTCTCTCCGTCGCTAGCTCTCCCTTTCTCTCGCTCTCACATCCCTCTTCCACACACACACTCGATGTCTCTTTCAAATAGTCTGCTCCCCCCGCCCACACCCGTGCTATCTCGCTACTACACATTTCACACCATTCCCCCTTCCCTTATACTAGGTTTACATCATCAGTGGTCTCTCTACTCCACATACACTCTCTCCCTCTCACACACAAAAGCGTGCACAAACACACACAGACACGCACAAACACCCATTTACCTGGATCCTCATCTCTCCTCATGTTTGCATGTGTATCTCACACACTCACTCTCCAATTATGTATATGTGTCTCCATGTTACACAACACAAAGCCCCATGTACATGTCTCTCTCTATCCTCCACACACATAGACACAAAGAATCTGTTATCATTGCCTCAGTCTCTAACATATCACACACGCACTCTCTCTCTCTCTCTCTCTCTCTCTCTCTCTCTCTCGCAAACACGCTCAACAAGGGTTTCCCCGTGAATAACTTACCGTCTATTCATGAACAGTCGTGGCAGTACGGAGAACATGAGACGTGAAAAAGAATAAATCTACAGGTGCTTAGACCACCTAGTATGACTACTAGGACTAGAGCAAGCCAAAAAGCGCGCCGCCGTCACCCCCTCCTTGTCGGCGACGGGAAAATCTTCGTTTTACACAGTCGAGACGTCATTGTGCTAAGGCCCCACATGCCGAGGCGTTGAATAGAACGTAGATGCTAGTTTACGGAAGAAAGTATCGATAATACGTTTGTATCTCCATACTTATATTTCTTCTCTTATAAAAGACCGAGTTGGTGATGATGGTACGTGTGCCATCTTGCAATATAGACCGTCCGATCTATATCTGACGGATGGAAATTAAACTAAAAGATACCCGCACCCCTCTCCACATTTGCAGACAAGGCCTTCCCTCATTCATCCTTATCTCCAACAAACCTCATTGTTGAGAAATTAAGAAAGGAAGCCTCTGGAACAAACTGGCCTGGTGGCCACTACCGGCGTCGTCAATCCCCATGCCTCCGCTCAGTTCGACCACCAACCACCACCACACCCCACTCCTCTTCACCTTATCTCATATTTCTCGAGATATCATTAGTTTTTACAAATGGGATTACTCCCGCAAGGGTCAATCACAACAAGTGTTTTATAAAAAAATGCATCTTGATGTTCCGTGCAATGCACGGATCTTGCTAGTACTCCTACACAAGACTAAGTTGGTGATGCTGGTGTGTCTGCCATCCGTCGTTTCTGACCATTAGATCTACATCTAACGATTGTGAGGTAAGTTGTTGCCTTTTCTCACCAACATCCCACTTGTCTACCAATTTGCAGAAAAACCCATAATTAGTATCTTAAAACCAACCACATCCCTCCCTGACCTCACCAAAACAGCCCAAGGAATATATTCTAATTGAAACATAATATATCTCTAGTGAGATATGTATATCAAAATTAGAGTGTTTTATACCAAGTTTCTGAATAAGTATTATTCTAATTATGATTCGTTGCAACGGACATGAACATTGCCAGTATTTCCAACCATGCATTTCTTTTCCTAGTATTCCATAGTTTCGAGTTTTCCATCAAGATATTAGTCACTCATGGTTGATATTTACTTTCAATCATGTACACATATGCACTATGTAACCAGCCTTGCTTATTGGCTTCCAAATCTTAACTTTCACTCCTACTTACAATATGTAGAGTATTTAACAAAAAACTACCACTTTCAACCAGCCCTAGGAGGAATCTATTGTACAAAAAATAGCAAAAATATACCCAAAATTTCTTAATCCACGCCAAAAACTACCTAGTACTCCTACCGATTAGGTTCGTTTAAACCCATTTATGACAGGGTTGGCCCACATGTCCGTGCTGACGAGGTAGCTTAAACCAACACATTTTGTTTGACCATTGACACGAGGGACCCACATCTGACCTTCTATCCTGTTATTCCCCCTCAAATCATTATTTTTCCTGAACATTACTTCAAACAGTACTGATGTGTGTTCGTCGGTGGCGCCGGTGATGAGCGAGTTGGCCGCCGCTCCACCGGACGGGCCGGACGCCGCGCTGGCCTCCGCACGGGTTGGCAGGCTGGCCCGAGCGTGACTCACGAGCGAGCAAGCCGCCGCGCTGGCCTTCCCTCGAGCCAGATGGCTGGCCTTAGCACGGCGCACGCGAGCAAGCCGCCATGCTGCCTTGCCAATCTAGCTAGCAAACCTTGCAAACAAGCAGGTGGACGGAGCTATCTTGGCTAGCTAGCGGCCACGAGCACCGGACGGAGCTAGCATCCGGGCTGCCGCAACATGGGCTCTGCACCGCCGGCGGTTTTGACCTCGCCTTCTGCCGGCGGTGGTAGCTGCGTCCCATGGCCGAGGATGACTAGGTGGACGGGCCGGAGGTAGGAGGTCACTCGAGGATTTTTGTTGGTAAGAGCATGTACAATGGTTGATAAGGTAGCCTTATCTTAAGTCTGCCACGTATGCAAGTGGTAGTAGTTTCTTGGCATTTTAGTGGTTTCTTGCATTATTAGAGCAAGTACAATAGAGATGAGTCAGCGGGCTATAAGAAATAAACTACTACTACATGTTGGCTATAAGATGGGCTGTAGATGACATGGCACTAGCTTATAGCCAGCAGCTGGCTATACAATTAACCATGCTCTTAGGGGTTTCTTGTAAGGAACAATGTACGTACTACTAGTGACAAAAGGCGATTCTAGGTTGCGTTGTACTCCAACGAGTACTACTAGTGGTCGCGGGAGTGTATACCTTGTTTTGTGGGTTCGATCCCGGCCGAACGCCCGGCGGCCTTTTTTTCAAATAGTACTACTACACTTCGCTGTGAGCCAATATTTTACACGGGTAGTTTGAGTTTTGAAGTCAAACGGACGTGCGGCCCCACAATCTGGGTGCACTGGACAGCCTAGCCACGTGAACGGGTTTTCCTTCCCAGCATCTCGTGGCTCGTGTGCTCGCCCTAGCCGCACCTCGCTTGCAGCTTCCAGCTAGTAGCATATTTAAACTAGCGCCTCCCAATTAAACCCCAGGAGCCGGAAAAGCCTGGCGGGGCATTGGGAACTGTGTAATATGGCTCTGTACGTAATGTGCTCTACTACTACTCTGTAGCTTGTGGCATTGCATGCATGGACTTCACTCCATTATCGGCTCTACTATAAAAGAAATTCCTCTTACCGTGTTTTTTTTGAAACGGAGGCAAAAGCTTTGCTTCATCTCATTCATAAATAAGGAACTACTAACAAAGTTCGACGAGATCCATTACACCTCCACAAATGGAAGCGAAAAGCCTAGTCTCGCTGTATCAAATAACTCAAATGTTCTACCCCGCACTAATCGTCGCTGATAAACAGGTTGCTAGTGTGTGCGTGAGAGGAGCGGCTGAGTAGGCCAGCTACGTGAGAGGAGCGGCTGAATAGAGCACCGAGAGTACCCACTAGGCCACTACGCAGGTGTACTTCCCCTGCATTGATAGTACAGCGATGGTTCTAGAGAACAGTAGTACCCTCCACTTCCAACTGTAGCTCCTTGGCCCTAAGATTCAAGAGTTCAAAACTGGTGCACTATACTAGACTAGACTAGAAGTACAGTACATCGCGCTACTAGTTGAGAAAAGTAGTACTAGTACTGCTACAGTACAAGTACGTACTCCTCCGTCACATAATGTAAGACGTTTCTGGCCACTAGTTGGCATGTACAAAAAATGGCAAAAACATACCCAAAATTTCTTAATCCACGCCAAAAACTACTACCTAGTGCCAAAAATTTCTTACTATTGCTATTATTTACAGTATAATGCAATCCCATAATGTTCCATAATCCCTTTCTTTCAAAAAATCTCTTCTGGAGAGAAGATTGCTATCTCCACGCGAGCTTCTCATAGGCCAGTGCCACCGCATGCAGTCATGTGAGAGAGAGGGAGACATCCATGCAGCATGCAGAGAGAGGAGAACGTGGGCGGACAGCCAATGGGCTGCATGGGGCATTTATAGCTGCTAACTCCTCCCATCCATGCGCCAGGGGTATTTCCGTCCAGAAAGCGTGCAGCAAGCCCCTGCCTTGGTATCCGGGTCTGCTCTTATGCGCAGAGTTAAAAGAATCGGAGGGAGTACTAGTAGTAAATAATAGCCTCACCCCTTCGCTGAGGAACGATCTACAGTTGGAAGGGACGAGGCCCTGCGGTTACTACGCTCTTATCTCCTCCTCGCTAGTTCCCCTCCCCCCGAAGAGAAGGCAGTTCGTCGCTGCTCCCATGGATTCTCCAGGAAGTTCTCCTCCTCATCGGGGCTGGGAGACCTTGGACGATGATCCTGTGGGAGAAATCGCACGCCGCTCCGACATCCTCACCGCCGCAAGACTCGGTGCTTCCTGCACCAACTTTTTCAAGACACCGCTTAAACAGGCCATGCTTGTTGGTCTTCCATGCATCCTCGAGGAGAAGGTTCTTTTATGGGACAATCCTTCAAACAGTCCACCGCTCCCCGGCCATGGTTGCACGTTGACTCCGCTAGAGTTGCCGACATTGAGAGGTAGTCGGATTTTGTCCGATGAGCAGGTTAGTAATGGAGTTTGATCATGTAGTACTTAGTTATTCCATTTCCATCCCGTAATTTCTCCGCTGCCTACCGTCTTATATATAGGTCTGGGTCGGTGCCAACAAAGATTGGCTTGCATACCTCCGGCCGGATACCACCATGATTTTGCACAACATCCACAGCAGTGCGGCCGTTCCGGTAGACCCGTTCTCCACCATTGGGATCGGCCTTCCGGACTGGCTGGGCAAGAATACGTATAATGATGCCTACATGAGATTGAAGAAGATAGCAATTCCAGACCCACCGACAAAGTGACACGGCTACGACGATTACTATCTCATCGCGGTGTTCGACATAAGGATTGCCATCAATGCAGGAGGCAGTAACGGTAGAGGCTGGTGCATGTTGGCGGCGGCAGATTTGTACCCCTACACGTTCGAAGACGCCGTGCGCCATCTAGGCCGCATCTTCGCGGTGACAAGCCAGTGGACTTGTTTCATCTGGTTGACATCCTACGGTACGGGAGATTACAAATGGAATGCACAAACCATCATTTGCATCCCTAATGGTACTCCATTATTTTGTAGGGACCAGTCATCCCCCGATCAAAATAAGATCGCCGATCCTGGATGTGCATTTGCATCCGCGATTCGGTCTAACCTGGAACCTTGTAGCTGACTTTGGCACATTGGGATCAACTATCTTAGCAGTCGTTACCCATGGTACCACTGATGTGCAACATGGTCACATAATCTACCACGATCAGACCGTCACCATCTACCCAGGTATTCCATTTTTTAACCCTCTCGCCTTCTCTTTCATTGTTGCACTAGTAGTATACTTTGTAGTACTAGTAGGAGTACTTTTTACCTTGGAGGACGCGTATAGCTAGCTAGGCCCTTGAAGACTTGAACCCACTAGCTGCCACCATTTTTGTTTTTCCATGTCTTACTATCTCATCCATGTAGCCAAGAGTGGCTATATATAATAAGCCAGTTATTTTACTTCCTCTATACCGGAGTAGTACTATTTGCTGCATAGTATTACTGACCGCCACATTTGAGCACAACATTATTATGCATGGACCTTGACTATGTACGTCACCATGTGTCCAGATCTGGGATGCCGCGTGTACCAGATGAATGGCGCCGAGTTCGAGCCCCGTGATGCTACGTGGGTGCCGAGGAACACTCTTGGAGAGTACTCGTTTTTCATCGAGGACAGCTACCCCATTGTGAAGCGGATGCCACCTTCCGTGCACGACACTGAAGGCATGCCGTTCATGAAGCATGGTTGTGTCTTCAGTGCGCACCACCGGATGAAAGACATGCTGGGACACGCTATCCCTGATTTATGCCGCTTCAGCTTGGATGAGTCTCCATCGTGTGGAACCGGACTAGAAAGCTGCGACAGTGATTCCCGTTGCCCACCGCTATGGATCATGCCATCCATGAAGAACACCTGGGACTGGAACCTGGAGGAGGACATGTAGCCCATCTATAACGTGTAAGTGGAGTACGGTAATTGTGAACGGTAGCGCTGTGAATATATGTAGGCTAGTCGTGCACAAATTTATCACATGAGTTGGAGATGAACTTGTGTGGAATACTGGCATTTGTCCTTTAGAATTTATTACTAGTAAATGTGTTATGTGTACGTGCAACTTGTGTGGTTGTTGCACGGGCTCCAACACGCTCTTTGAGAAAAAAGGTGGCACAGCTTTGGATATACGTGACATGGCGGCATCATACAGTAGCATCGTTCGCTATAGTTGTACTAGTACACTCCTACTAGGACGACAATTCCGATAAAACCTTGCACTTGGCTCTTTGCCTCTTCGGGAGGTTCAACAGTTCGTACTCGTGTGAACCTTGCACTTGGCTCTTCGCCTCTTCGGAAGGTCCAACAATGATGATACTACAGTACAATATGCTTCTGGCAACCTGACACTGATTGAACTGCTGCACGTCCACCGCGAGGGCGAGGGCGAGGGAGAGGGAGAGGGAGAGGGCGCTGTAGTCAAACCCTCTCCTCGTCCTGCGAACCACTGCGCGCGTGGGCGAGGGAGAGGCATAGTAAGCAAGCTTCTCCTCGTTTGGTGAGTTGACGGGACACATCAAAGCAGTACTAGTACTAGTAGTACTAGTCCATACTGCGTCCTTTCCGATTAACATGGCTTAATTTGAAACGAGAAAAATACAATGGCTGTCAACGTATGTAACAGTACGCTCTTTACGGTCACTATATATAGTTTTGCGGCGATTATGCGATCACTAGCTCATTGTAGAGCACCGTATTGCACCCTACTGACCGGCCACATAGTCGGCGTGGCACTTTGTTGACTGGTTAAATTGTCACCTGGTTTTTGGGTCCCACCTGTCAGTTGGCAGAGCAAAGAAATCAGTTAAACAAAACTTTCCGCAGGCGCGACACGAGTCCAACCCTTGCACGCGAACCGCCCTGGCTGTGTATGTGAGTGCATGCATGTGTCCTCCCTCGGTTTTCCAACAAAGATACTACATGATTTACATCTACACTTCCAATGCATTTAGCCTTTAATCTAAATCGATATAGATTGACTAATGCACTAACTTGTGTTGTAGGTATAGGCTACATGTCTATCCTTAATTACAGCATGCAACGGCCTTCATTTAATCTTCTTATCTCAATGGTCGCATGCACACATAAGTCTGCTACTTTTGGGCGTTAATTATGCCATGGTCAATGTGTAAATCTCTAAATGTACAGTCTTTCACGGACGTAGGGAGTAGGTTGAGCACTTGAGCGTGAGCGTGTGTGTTGCATCATGTGCTGTGTGCCGCATGGGTGCGTGAGTGTTGTGTGCGTCCATGTGTACGTGTGAGTGTTGCATGTTGCATGGATTCATGCATGGGGCTTACTCCCTCCCATTGACATGTTCATATTTCAAGCTTCCTCTGTTCCCTCCATATGGTGATACTCCCTCTATTCCCAAATAGTACGGAGTAAAAGCCTCCCTCTGTTCCCAAATACGGAGTATTTGTCTTTCTACAGATTTCAACAAGTGACTAGGTACGGAGCAAAATGAGTGAAGTGAGCGTAGAGGCATAGGGATACTGTAGAAAGGAAGTCCTCGCGATCCAGTTATTCCCCATCTCGGTCAGAGAGAACTATTCAACCAGTCTCTTCTTCTTCCTCCTCTCTTCCCCATCGTCAGCCGCACACCATTTACCGTCGCTCATTGCTCGCACGCCCGCGCCATCTTCCTTGGTAGCTTGCGCGTACCATATCCCCCCGCTCACTGCTCGTCCACACGAGGAGAAGCTTCTTCGCTCGCCCACCCGAATCCACTTCCCCGCTGGCTCGCAGGCACCGAAAACCCCAATGGCAGAACCGACTGACACGCAGAGCCGCGATTGGAATTCCCTCCCCGATGTTCTCTTGGAGCAGATCTGTAGTCGTATGGACCTACTCAGCACCGTCCGTCTGGCCGCATGCTCAGTGTCTTTGTACCGTCTACTCGTCTGCAACCGGCTGGCTCTTTTCAAGACACCCTGCTTGCTGATGCCCGATCCTCACAGGTGGCCCAGACACCGACTTGACGATCCTACGGAGGTTGCCGTGGTGCCCCTCGACATGCTACCACTACCCGTCCACCTGTCCTTCATGCGCGACCACTACTGGGCGGGCATGAAGGCCAACTGGATCATCCTCATCCACCACACCGGTAATCCGTGGCGTCTCGTGGATATCTACACCCAGCGAGAGATCACCATTCCATCGTTGGATACCGTCGCCATCGAGCCTCGCGGCCCGCCGGACACTCCTGCCTACTACGCATGAGACGCGTCAAGCTTTTGGCTCGACCTCTGTTTGCAGAAAGTTGTAATCTGTGAAGTGCCCACACCATCAAAAGACTACATGGATTACAAGCTCATTGCCTTGTTCAACAAGGGATTAGTCTATCTGGAATCCGGTCGCCATACATGGTTATGGCTCATCATCAATCCGGTTGAGGAAACATTTTTGTCTGATGCTATAGTGCACGATGGCATCGTTTACATGGTCGACGCACAGATTGGCTACCTACATTGGTGGAATCTATCGTCGTGTAATTGTTCTATCTCATCTTATCTTTACCTTATGAATACGACTGCCTGTTCATTTGTTACAAATTTAGAATGCATAGCATGTCTATAACCACATCATTGCTATATGTTCCTCTCATTTCCTAGATTTTTATGACAACACATGTTATTGTTAGAGTTGATATGAGAACAATTGGCATCTAATGATTGTTAGAATACATATTATGAACATAACATCATGATTGCTATATGTTACTCTCGTTTACAAGATTTTTATAACAACACATGTTATTGCTTAGAGTTGATATGAGAACAGTAGTAGTAAGTGCTATGGTAGAATATGAGTAGGCGCTGTCATAGCTGTTTTCCTCTCATTGTTACATGATGTCTGAACCATGACATATTGCTAGAATATGAAAGCCATTGGCTTATTTCTTTAACTTGGGGTATGATTATGACCACGACATTGCAATTCTCTGTCTATGATATGTGTCACTGTTATAATAATCTTAATTCCACACATACTCTGAACATTATTGTTTATTTTTGTCCTTTTGGTCTCCAATTTGAATTGTTGCAGGATTTTTGTCCTTTTTATTTTTTTATTTGTACTAAATACTTATAGTTTTTTAGTGATTTCTTTTTTGCTTTTAGGTCACAAAAATTATAAAATTTCTATTAGTGCCATTAGTTTTAAATTTTGATTTTTTTTGTTTTCTTCTTTTCTTTTCTTTTTTGCTTTTTCTCTTTTTATTTTTACTAAATACTTACAGTTTTTTAGTGATTTCTTTTTGCTTTTAGGTCACAAAAATTATAAACT